>NW_020214791.1:1506652-1506959 GCF_003070985.1 Temnothorax curvispinosus | reverse complement strand
CAAGTATTTCATATTCTTACTTAAAGAATCAGTAAATATTCAAATCAAGCTTATGTGGCTTCTTAGATAAAGTTTACAGAATATACTTGAAATTAATGAATCACTTCTGTCAAAACTAAATACTGCAGCACTAAAAATATAATCAGAGATGTGGCCTAGTGATAAAGTATCAGACTCATAACCACGAGGAACCGAATTCAAGTCCACCTGATGACAGGAATTTCAATATTCTAAACTGTATCCCTCCGGACCGCGCACGAAAACCTCCTAACCTAGAAGAATGTCGTTCTACAGCCAAGTATTTCAT
>NW_020214791.1:1488701-1506642 GCF_003070985.1 Temnothorax curvispinosus | reverse complement strand
AAACCTCCTAACCTAGAAGAATGTCGTTCTACAGCCAAGTATTTCATATTCTTACCTAAAAAATCAGTAAATATTCAAATCAAGTTTATGTTGCTTTTCTTAGATAAAGTTTCGGAATATACTTGAAAGAAGAATAAATTCTTCTTTTAAGCACATGATGATAAGCTTTTCTAATACTTATGATGAGTATATTAAGAAACTAATATTAAGAAAATATTCTTTGTTAAAGAAAACTGTTACTCAAACCAAATAAAATAAAATGAGTAATTGCTTTTCTTGGCTATAGAACGATATTTTTCTGTGTGTGTGATAGAGAGAAAGAGAGGGACTAACAGTGCCACACAAAGAAGAGAGTGTACGAGTCGAAAGGGTGCAGCTTTTCTCTCAAACGTAATTGAAACAACAATAAAGTACGAACGCACAACAATGAACGCACCTAATAACCTCGAGCTCTTTACCAGTTCTATAGCTCGGCTTGAAAACGAAGGGATCCTGCGTCGACTCTGCAATTCGAGGGGTGTGAAGATATGATTAAATTACGAGATACAGGCTATTCGCCCCGGTGTCCACCAAATTTATGTCCTCGCGCGATCACCTATCTTACGACCCGACTGACCAGCTGACTTGGGTTACAATTAATGTTTCGACACGAATTTTATTCAATTATTTAATATTTTTTGCAAGTTTATGTAGAGAGTATTCGTTAGATACATAGATGTCGGTCTTTTTTTTTAACTTGATAGAGATCTGTATTTTGGATTGAGAGACGTAGCGATGTTTCATGCGAAGATATAATTATGCATCAAACATAGGAGCTTTTTTCAGCTGTATATGAGCGTGCATGTATAATATCGCGTTTTAAAAGTCACAAAATTAATCTATGCATAAAGAGCACACGGATTCTTTGATGCTCAGAATTAATCGACAAAAAGATGATCCAGTAGCTAAAGCAGTACAAGAGTGAAAAGCAGCAATTGATCAAGTATTCGAATAACAAATTCGAGTGTAACATGCGTTACAGAAGACCTAATCGGAAACACGGGACGCATATTTAGATAGAAAAAAAATATATACGTAAATTAGTAGAGATTAAAAAATCACTAAGGCAAAAGCGGAGAGAGCCTCTGTGCACGTGAACGCGGAAAATGTTAAATGTTAAATGGGCTCAGACTGTTAAGAGAATGTACGTACAATGTATGCATGCACACGTGTATATCCATGTATGAGTTAATGCGCCGTGGCGTGTGCAATGCATTTTTTTATCCGTCGACAAACGAACGGACGAACGTGACGTGGTCGCGCTAATCAAAATCCGATGCGGCGGCAACGACCGCCGATTAAGCGGTCTCTTCTGAAGCTCCCCGTCACGAATCCGCGAAGCTGCAGCGCGGTTTGACATAGGTCCGCGCGCTGGCCCTATGCCGCCCTATGTGTATATTTCGAATATACATATTTATATGCAGAGTTTGCGCTCACGCGGTCCACTTTCCGTGTCCACGTCGATCGTCCCGGAGCGACACGGACTGGTCCTCCCTTTCCCCTCCCCCCTTCAGCCCGGCCAGTTACGGTCCGTTTAAAATATGAAACGCGGTGACAGCTAAAATCTGCAGGAAGTTCGTACAATGCAGTCGGACTGCGGGCTACGGCGCGAGACAGGAAGCCGGTCAATTGGAAACGGGGTGACCGAGTTACGAGCTCCCGAACTATACCACACCGCGCTGCGTCCGCGTTATCCCTCCGCATCCCTTGGCAACCTGGCGTATCGAGTTTCTTTAGCAAAATCACTCCCCTCTTTCCTTTCCCTTCGCGTTATACTGCTAGATCTCAGCCGCGCTGCGCCGTAAGGAAAAAGAGTCTTGATTCTCTGCGGGAACCGTGGCTGGCGACTGCCTTGCAACAACCACCGGTGGGTGACCCAGCTCACGTTCACAAACGTGCAACCGTTTCTTCGCTAATGTCGCTTCCTGTTCACGTAAAAAAATTTCGATATACTGAACGTAACCGTAAGGTGGACCGAGATCCGAGCGTCACAATGAAGTCTTTCGGTCGACACGTTTGTGAGGCGGATTGCGAAAATATTTTGCTCGTATGTCGCGATAATGCCGCTTGTCGTCCAAGTTCAATGACTTATTTATATAGAGTACGTTTCTTTTCGCGTAAAATATATATTCTTGTTGTTGCTTTAATCGGTATTTTGAATCTGAAGTCAAGTTTTGCGTGAATAATCATTTCGTCTTTCATCAGCCAAGTAATCTCAATAGTTCTGTAATCAAACAGCGACTATTGAATTGTCTATGTCTCAAAATATAAGCTTCCATTTTGTATATCTCTAATATACTCGAAGACAAAATTCAAATAACGATTATACAGTTGTATAATGAGCCCGCAGAAGCACATCTAAGTGCAAATTAAACCAAGTGCAAGTACGTGGCATTTCGGATCTTTAATAGCCCGCTGTCTCACAATTAAGAACTAGAAAAGCTGAAACTCGACTATATTTTTAGCTTATTTAATTTTATCGTTGTATTAATTTTATCCTATACACATTTTTATGTAATATTAAAAATGTTTATTCGCACATACGTAACACTAAATAAAACACTTAGATATTAATTAGCCAATTATAATCCAAGAGAATAATCAAAGTACAATAATAATAGCTATCACATAACTTCACTAAACTTTTTAAGCAAGCACAGACAATTGCAAGCGCTGATGTTAAACGGATTTTGGCTGTATATCGTCCAAGGTCTCAAAAAATATTTGAACATGTTGATAATTGCTTGTTGATATTATAAGATAAAAGCTTGACGCAGTATAATGGCGTAACGTCGATATCGGGATGAAAAGGATTAAAACGCGGCGCCATGTGAAATACGTTTACTATCTTGTTACAACGTCAATCAAAACGCACGGCAATAAATCATCAGCGTACCATATCCCTCGGATCAAGCACCGAAAACTCTATACCACGTTGATAGCGCGTATACATATAACGAATATAGGCGTTACGATATTATCTTCCAGTAAATATAATAAATTTTCGTAACGCCGGCAGGTATTTTATATACGAAATATATTTATCGCGCGGCGAGATGTTCGAAATTAAATCGTTCGAGCCATCAGAGGGTGGCGCACAATAAAGGAACAGCACACGGTCGACCATCGCCACGAGGATTCGGTAAAATTGAACGGATATCGTTTGAATTGAGTGTACTCGGTCCTATCCGCCCCTTAAATTCACCATCCTTTCGTGGTCGTCGTCGTCGTCGTCGTAGTCGTAGTCGTCGCCACCGTCGTCGTCGTCGTTTCTGACTTCCGTCTGGCGTACGTCGCGCGAGCTCTTATTAAAGGTGGCGATTTATCGCTAGTAATAACGGTGCGGTCTGGTGCTGCTTGGCGGCGAATGTCTCCTTGCCAAGGTTCTCCGGGAAGAGCAAAAGCGAGCTCGTGGCGCGAAGAGGAAGAGGTCAGAGGGCAGAAACTGGAAAGTAAGGGTTTATTCGCGGCAACCCCGTCCGCGCGAGGGGTGGGTGATACTTCTCCCTTCCCCCACGACAGTGTGTTATCAAGCGTGCGTTAAGCATGTGTATGTGTGTATGTGTATTTGTGTGTGTGTGTGCGCGCGCGCGCGACGGGGTAGATTAACAATTCCTGACATTTTAGTGGCGCTCCGGATGCGTTAACGCCACTTCAAGTACCGGAGTGCCCGACTGTAACGAGCTCCAGGATTGATTAACCGCCTCTGTCGAGCGACCCGCAACTACGGACTACGTGCTTCTCTAAGCAAACGAGACGACGGCCCGACGAAAGATCCTCGGAACTTATAATTACCGCTTGATTAATCGCCATTTTGACAGATAACTCGGAAACGGAGGGAATTTTTCACTGACTCGTCGCCGTTGTGCTCGGATCGTCTACCGTATGCATCGATTAATCTTTCTAAAATATTGGACTATGTAAATTAGCTGCCGCGTCTGCCGACTTTTCGGACAACCAATTCCGGACGAATCGGTTTCGGTAGTTGCTAGTCACGTTAAAGGTCGGGAAAATAGGAAACATTCATCATAATATGAATATATGAATCGTACTTGGATCTTAACGATTTCAGAGCGTTTTGCACTAAACGCGAGGATATTCAGATTAATTCGGCTAACTTCTTCACACGTTGATCTATATATAATACCAAACTAAAATCCAGCTTGAAATAAAGTTTATAAGTACAGAAGATAGTCGACTTTTTCCGAAATTAGTCGACGCAGATACTTTGTTCAGACTACATACGATCAGATAATTATTGACGAATATTAATAGTAAGTTTCGAGCGGAATGGCATTATGAAAGAAATCTGCATCGATCAACACAGCATTAGGCGTCTTAAACGGTGGCAGGTGTTTTCCCACGTCAGTAATGATCGAAACGATCGGTCGACCGGGTTTGGGCCGCGCATAAACATCGATAGAAGGAACAGGTCACCTGCTCAAGGGGTTAAGAAGACGAATAAGCATTATTCATACCGTGAGCGCCTATCCTTAAGTTATTCATCTCATGAATTAGTAAACACGATGAAGAGAAGCTTTGGCTCTCGCGTATCGCGGCCCATCCCTTTAACAAAGTTTACCAGAATATTAAGTCCAAACGATTCTCTTGCCACTCATGCTTGCCTTATCGGAAGATACAACCAATTTTGTGATTAATAAATTCGAAAGAATTACTATATAAAAAAATGTTATGACAATTGTCTCGTAACAATGCGTTACATATTATTTTCTTGATGGGTATATTGAAACGTGATTTATAATTTTAAAGAAGAAGCTAGATTAAAATGTTGAAATATAAAGATGATATTAGTCAGGAAAGGTAATTTCTAAATTTTTCAATTTTCTAATATGACTACCAATATATTTTCTAGATCGAAAATAAAATCTGATAGCGCCGAACGTGCGTATAATACCCATCTCGTTCCCTTCGATTTCTCCTAATGAAATTTTTAAAGAATTCTCGAAGACGCAGAAGGGTCTCAATATTCTCTCATTCGGAACCGCACAGGTCTCTATCGAGGTTGTCAGTAATATTTAAAGGAAGGAGGAAATGGTTTAGCGAGAGGAAAGCAGTTACCGCTCGCGTCCCATCACGGCATCGTCGAAGCGTGCGACTGTAGGCTGGAAATAGATTACAAACGTAATATTTCAACCGCCGTAAATATTCATCGCTGCTGGTGTTGGCACGGCCCTTTCGTGCTGTCATCTTGTTTCCTTCTCGTCCGTCTCGCGCCGACTGGCAGTCTTGCGACGTAGCGATCTAATTGGGATAAGGAGAATTTTTGTACCAGGTGGCCCCTAATTGGTTACCCGTCATTAGGGTGGTCCCGCAATCCTAGTTATCTTAGTGTAAACCTTGACACGTCAAGTAGTGGCACTCCTGAGACTTTCGCGAACTTTGGCATGTCGTTGAGATCGTCAAGCAGGCGTACAAATGATTCACATTTTCGCAATTTTGTTTAAGATCTCTTGTTCTTTTTCCCGAATTAGGTGCTAAATAAATAGAAATAATCGTAAAAATAATATGAATGCGGTTATATTTTAAATTTCTTGCATATGTGCATATACATGTATGTACTATACAATCTATATTTTGTAAAATTATCGCCCGTATAAGGCAGCTAAAACTTTGATATTAATAATATGCTGCAATGCATATTATCAACAAAATTTTTGCTTGAAATATATTTTGCAAGATATTGTCAACATATATAGATATATTGTATATAACATATAAAGTGATATAATTAAGTATTACATCCGCTATCTCGATAGATTCATAAAAAATGGTTCATAATAAGACATATCAAAATATAAAAAGAGAGTTGATTTAATATAAATATAAGGAATGTTTTATATAACAATCGCAAACGTCTTGATTTCATTTTATGATAAATTATTTCATCGTACCTATTAACAATTTATCTAAATAACATTTATTGTCTATGCAATAGGCGTGATAGATTCTTGTAAGATTCTTGTAAAAAAAAATATGCTTCTTTTGATTTGTTAATAAGAACTATTCAAAGGTGGTCTCAATTTAAGTCTTCGTTTCTTGTTCTCGCTGCTCTTGTTGCGTTTGTCCTTCGTCGACGTCCCAATTTTCAACATCCGGTACCGGATAATTCCACGGTTGAATTTTGGCTGATCCGAAGGCCGCAAATACCAAGAAAGCGACAACCTGGGCGACGATGGTAATCCAAAATGCGATCCTCCAACGCGCTATAGTATGCTGTCAGAGAAGACATGATTAAACATTAAGACAATGTGAAATGTTATTTTTAGTACTTTTTAAAACAAGCTATAAAATTTAATATGTTACAAAATTACTTCGGACATTTTGACAACCAAATAACATAATATTAAATTTCTCATTTTAAAGATCTTATGTCACAATAAAGTTCACTTCGCAGTTGATTACGCAATTAGGATTCAGTGTCTCTTAGAGCGAATATCGGCTTAACTTTCTTATCTCGGGTTAAAGTCGTTTCACCTTTCGTAAAACTTCAAGAAAGTAGAATCTCTGTGCACGACTTATTAAAAATTCAGGAAATTGGTAATCACGTCACGTGGCTCTTAACAGACATTTCTTTCTTTCTTTTTTTTTTTGTTTGATCATGCATTAAGTGTTCAACTCACTCCTTCCGCTACGAGAGCACCAACTATCGGTGGTAAAATGAAGGCAGAAATAGTGCCTGGAGTATTTGTAATGCCCATGAGGATTCCTGCGTAATTCGGAGCCAGATCGTTCTGATTACAAAGATGGCCAACGAATATAGCACCACAGACTACTATGCTTAGAGTTAGCAGCACGGTCGATGTCAAACGATCGCAACCAATGTACGCGATTATAACGAGGAAAATGCTAGGTGGTATAGTGCCTGGAAAGAAAAATATATTAAATATATATTATACAATAAATATATCAAAAATCTCTGTTATGTAACTGAACTTATTAATACAAATTCAATATAAATAACAGACAAATTATTCAGATATATATTTGAATCTATGTATATAATATTAGAAAGTATAACAATCAGTACGATGCATAATACAGTTGATTCATATCAATTATAATTTGATATAAATGTTACAGAAATATGTTACGTATTGCTATTAGAAATAGTAACAGAAATTACAATGTCACGTGCATTATTCGAAATCTCGGCCGGCCATAAGGGTCACGCAGAAAATATTTGCAAACAATACTTCATTAATATGTAAATTGTAGATATAATTTAAATTTAGTTCTTTAAGTTGTGCTATTACATTCGCTAATGTTATGGATTGCTAAAGTTAAAAAAAAGAGAAAGAAATGCTACTTATTTTATTAATTAATTAAAAGAGAAAGTACCATAATATATAGTTATGCGTACCATCAGTAAAAATAATACAGTATTTTTATTATTTTCTTTATAAACACAAAAATCCTATTTTTTTACGGAACTATTCTTAATCTGTTATAAATGTGATTTATATTTCTACATAACGACGAATATCTATATTCATAGAGCTATGCTATTATGTGTGGAATTCCATCTCAAATACATACTTATAAAAACCGCAATTTTACGTGCAACCGTCTGCGACCAGAATCCCTTTTTCCGCCCCCAATCTAAAACCCTGCCGATTAGTGGATTAGTGAAGGCGTTCACGAGATACGGGGTGCAAACGATAACGGCATTCTGTAAAGTATTTCAGGAAAAATTTACACAAAGAGTTGAGATATATTTCACATAGCTACGTACGTCATACAGAACATACAGAATAAAATAATATTATTATATACAAAAATGCAAAATATTATTTTATCCATAATATTATTCCGCTCGTAATATCTTTTGGATTTAACATATATATTTCATAACTTGAAATACGTAGTACGTAGTTACGTCTCTATGACACAATTTATATATATATACATATATATATATATATATATATATATACAAGAAGAAATTACACATGTTATTATCCCTATTTCGCACTCACCGATGTGATATTGTATCGCAATATCTTGTTCATGTAAAGCGGCAACTGGGTGAGCAAGAAATACCAACAGAAGTTGCCTAAGGTATTCGTGACGAGCAGAGCCAAAAATGGTACCGATGAAAATATACTTTTCCACGGGATCTTCATCTCTGAGGAACCGGGCGTACGATGACCGTACGAGCTCACGATGAACGATCTTTCCTGCTCCGTTATATACTTTTGCTCTTCCGGACAACCGGCGAAAAATATATAAAAAACGACGCACCAGATCAATGGTAACGTTCCGTGGATGTAAAAAATAGCCTCCCAGCCAACGTAATTTAATATCAATCCGGAGGTAAGAATAGATATCACGGTGCCGAGCGACGTTCCGGCGTATATGATGCCGACCCACGTGCTTTTCTCCTCATACACGACCCATGTTCCCAGAAGAACGTTTACTATAGGAAGATTCGCCGCGCTCACGAGACCGGTCAAAAATCTCACGACGTATAGCACGTACAGCTCGCTCGCCGCGATCGGCACCAACATCGTTAAGATTCCATTTGCCAGCACGCATATTAACAATACGTACTTCGTGTTGAACCTGCACCGATAAATTTCATTACCACAATTTATAGAGATATATAATATATATTTATCCTGAGAATAAATAGAATTTATAAATGGACTAGTCACTTACCGATCCGCCAAATATCCCGATGGAAACATGCCGATGAGATATCCGGCAAAATATATACTAATGACCAAACCTTGCTGGCTTGCCGTCCAATCGAATGGACCGTCGATATCGGTGGCGGCATTCCCAGGAACATCAAATTCCGGACACTCATCCGACCAATCAGGTACACCCGGTTTTTTCTTCACCATACCAATAATAGCCGTCGCGATATTCACTTTCAGACCATAAATGATCATGTTCGCGATGCATAGCATTACAGCGAACAAGTATCGTACGCGTATCTCTAAAGTCAAGATTAAAAAAGACATGTAAAATAATATGTATTAAAGATTAAGTTTGTTTAACCTATGAGATGCAGTTTAGTAAATTACAATTTACTATTACGATGAGTACGTGCCGAAATGTGAGAGAAAGTGAGAGAAAGTAAGAGAAAGAGAAGCAAGAGAAACAATGAATATGTATTATTTTTACACTTCATTCAATGCGCCAAATCGATAATACTAAAAATCTATTTTTGCAAGTAAGTTTACAACTATAGTTTACATTAAATCTCTTTTACACTAACGACGATATCAAGCATTCAAGGAGAATCATGACAAGGCAGTAAAATGTATCGTTTAAATGTAGAAAAATTACGTTACATTAGATATAAACGTCTATTATATATACATATAATATGCATAAATTTATGCCTTGCAAATTAGAAGATAATAAAATTGTTATCCTTGACTATTATTATATAAATGTTAATTTATGACAGGAAATATTTCCTTACCCATTGTTCTGAATATTCAATGTGACCTCGGTTAATGAATCGATGACATTGATGACCATCACGTTTCAAATCGTTGCGCCAGTGTCGCCGTTTTCGTCGTTTGTTTCTGTATCGATATAATCACCAATTCAGTCTCGCTGCTCGCTCGCGCGCACGTTCAACTGCTCGAGGACGACTATCGAATTATATCGCCGACGATGAGACGGCACCCATGCACGAGATACCCAAAATTCCTTCTCCACGAATATCTTTCTGGATTTGTGTCTCGGCGCTGAGCATTCCTATCGACGCGAGATTACGCGCCGCAGAGCGGAAAGCACACTGTCATTCACTTGTAAAGTCAATACGGTTCGAGGCTTCACTGCCTTACTCAATTCCGCTAATAAATATGTTATTCCCTTTGCCGAACGATAACGGTCGCGCGTATCAAGAGAGACGGCAGTGTCTCGCGTAACAGCGAGGCAGACGTATATCTATGTGTGAGCCGACTATTATATACAACGATAATGTTGCCACGTAGAACAAAACAATTTCGAAACGTTCGTGCTCTACAATGTATAAAAACAGATATTTTCGCAATTATTCCTTCCGTATATGTTTTAAATAACGGATATACCAGGCAAGTTTAATTTATTTTCAATGTCGTATTTAAGCAATCCAGTCTCCGATTTCGATTCCAATTTTAACACTAGATGTTTACTAAATGAGATAACGTTCTTGCTCAAGTTTTTCATATCACGATGCAATTCTCTGTACGAGTTCACGATATTTTGAACTTTGAAAAGTAGATATTATACAAATCCGTGCTCTTTTTGTACTTAATACCTTATCAATTAAGGTATAAATTTCGATTTCTTGAAATTGATACTGTGAAATTGCAATTTATAGCATTCATTTGATGTCTGCACGATATTCTGAATTATTCTCCCTTCACCTTATATTTAAAACTTATATAAATAAAAAAAATTCTGTTTTTAATAAAAATGTATCAAAATCTGTCAATTTAATACTTACGTTAAAGTCTTTCTCTCCTTGTCTTTAAATTAAAAAAAGATCCATAAATATATCATGGGATAGTTTCAAAACACCTATATTCACTCCACGTGCATACTCGATAAGTTCTTAATACCAACAGAGAAAAGGTGATAACAGATATATAAACGCGTCAGCAAATTATGTTTGAATGACGTATGCGGTCAGCGGAACTAGGTATATAATCCGATGTGTGAATGGCGTTACGAAAGACGGTACGACACGAGTTGCCCGGCGGTCACACGAGCACTAAACTAAACTATGGAAGCGGCTGCGTTTTAACTTTCAGTAATTTGCACATAAGTGGTGATTCCATAATGTGAAACAACACTGCCTTATATTTGCTGAGTCATTACATAGAATAACTTTGATTTTTTTTTTATCTGTTATAGTATTCTATACATGTACGTTACAATATGCAGCTTAATGCAATTACACGATCATTAAAGAGATTCAGTAGATAAAGCTTGTTTTTTACTACTAAAGGCAGCAACTGTGTGAATAATTATTGAAATAACACAGCGAAAAAAAAGTAATATAATCATTTGCACTTGATTTATTTAACTTTTTTATACTCAAGGTCGTACATTTCTTTTTAAAAACGATTCCTTGAAAGCGAAGGCACCACCAGTCGCAGTCGACGAGATCATTCTCTAAAACCGGTTTTCACGGCGGTATCTGCCGTTATTCATGCCGCGTTTCTCCGGCGATAATTAAAACCAAACGCGCCTGCATTGATTATACAAGCACAGACGACAGTTTCGTCTCCGTTAACGGCTCGACGCGGCGATGGCAAGGTCTTACTCGCGCGATATCCAATGTGAATGTCCCAACCATTATCTCGGTAGGCCGCCAACATCGAAACTCGAGTCTCTCCTCTCGCCGCGATACGCGGTGGCACACGATAGCATTCTTAACGGACATTCGTCGGCGAGACGCCGCTTAATGTTTATGGGCTGAAGATAATGGGGTCTCCCTGGTGAGCCCATGTCCAAACGGATGAGAAACGTTCCGGCAGCGTAGCCTAGGACTCCCCGCCGACCATAACCCGCAGTCTTGGATATCTGTGCATTCAACATATAGTAACGCCCCCCGAATTATATTCAGTACACGTGTCATCTTTTTCCGTCAACCAATTCGAGATAAGCTAGGTACATTACACACATAATAATATTGCCACGATATCATCTTCCTGCATATTTTATAACATGCATATGTGTAAAGATAAATATATATAAACGTGTTGATATAAATAATTTTATATTAATATTTATATTCACATAGCTCACTTTTCTATAGCAAAAATAAAATTTATGCGAAATCCACACTGAATATCCCCGCGGAAATATTGTATGCGTGCGATTTCCTGCCGCGAGTATCAACAATGCATTTATTGTATAAGTTAATGTGTTATCATGTCTACATTTGTGAAAGATAGTCTCTGCTAGGTGAACCGATGCTTATCATACAAAGCAAATAATCATATGTAATAAGATTTAAGAAAAAGGAAGGGGAGAGAAAGAGAGAGACAGAGAGAAAGAGAGAGTATGTAGATATAGATTAAAGATATTAAATAATATTCATATAAGCTGTGCATTATCGAGACATTAGTGCATGCATATCTAATTTATACATTAGAGTGTGACCATCGCAGATACATATAATAAATAATAGATTATTTATGTACTTAACATAGATAACAAACATTAGTAAATGTTACTATTACCTACATACTTGATGATAAGATAATCTCGCGTACGATTCTCAACTAATAGATAAAAAATTAAACTGACCTATCTAATATTTTATATTTAAAGAGGATGGTTGCTCAAGTCAAAGTGATAAGAATTAGTTTATGAAGGATTTTCAAATTATGATATACAAATTTATGGAGGATATTCGTCTGGGAATCTGTCGTCTATGCTAACGTTGAAGACAATTGTCTGGCATGGTTGTCGAGTAATTAATTATTAAAGTTATACTCTTATCTCTCTCTTATACACGGGCGACATAGCAAAAATGTTATGACACCTGTAATGTAACTCTCGAAAGCATATTAAAAATGATAAGAATTTAATGAAAGGTGCAAATAATATTCATAAGCTGTGCATTATCGAGACATTAGTGCATATCTAATTTATACATTAGAGTGTGACCATTGCAGATACATATAATAAATAATAGATTATATTCTTTACATATTTAGGAAGAACTTTTACGAAGACTGAAATGATTTGTCTACATAGTTATTAAGAAATTGTAAAACAGCATATTGCCACATTTCAACGTGGATAATAACGTATTTGGGTTTCAATTGTACAAACAACGATTTAAAACCTTAAGAAACAGCTAATTGAATGCATTCCATATATTTATTTGCTAAAACTCGTTTATTTCACGCGACGAAAACACACCTATAGGCTTTCCGCTGTCCCGTCGTCTGCCCCACAACGTGACGACAACCAACCTCCTCAAAAGTTTATTAATCTCAATAAAACTTGAGTTATAAACGGAGCAGTCAGTATTTAAATGCCGCGTAAGCATCTTCGTCTGCGATAATGTGTAGGTCTATGTAGGTCATTCTACGATATAACTTGCGTAACGCGTTATCGCGAAACAAAGTCGAGACTTGCACATCAACAAGTATTTTACAATTTTTACCTTAAATATTATACTTTTACATAATGTATCTCATTCAACATTGGAATTTTTTTAACATAATGCTATACCACGCCGTATGTCATGCTTTCTTTTCGGTGCAAACCGCATACGTTTTTGCATCGTTCGCCGCCCGATAGGTAGCGGCGAACACAGAGCGGTGGACAATAACGACGCCACCGCGACCATCACAATATTTTTACCAGACCCGCGGTCTCTTTCGTGCGGTAAGCATGTGACAGGCGTGACGAAACGTTCGTAGAAACGAGAAGCGCGCAGACGGAAGTGGTTGCCGCGGCAGTCTCGTGACGACGACGACACAACGACGACGATGACGACGGCGACGACAACGACGTCGACGAAGCTTGGAGACGCACGAGTTGCCATCATCCTCGCGCCTCTTCTGGGCTTATTCGGCCCAGCGCACACCTGCATTCGTACCGGGGTAAATGCTCGCGCGCATACCTGCTAGAGGAATATGGCAGGTTGAGATGGGAGAAGCGGGGAATCCACTCGAGAAAACGCAAAGCTTCGAGCACCGGTAAAAATGGATACGTCGCCGTCGCGTCCGGGAGAAGGAGACAGAGAAAAAGGAGAGATGTGAAAAGACGAAAAAAAAAGAAAAAAAAATCGGTAGGTGCTCGAAACGTAGAACGTTTGGATGCACGACGTTTTGCGCCGATTAAAGACGCAAAAGGACTTTCGGGCACGATGGGAACAATGGTGACGATCGCGGTGGTCGATTAGCACAGCAACGCCGGCGCTTGAAAACGGGATCGGACCGCAAAGGATCCAGGACACTCCAGCCGCTACTTCGCATTGTACCAGGCATTTCGGGCCTTGCTAGCTGACTTTGTCCACAGTGTAAACACAACCCTCAGACTGCCGCTCCTCGAGACAGACCTGTCAAAGACCGGTATTCCTCGCCGACCGAACACCAATTAACTGCCGGTTGCAGGTTGAAGCAGGTTGACCCATCGTGCTAACGAGCACGATGCCCTCTTTTAACGTTCTTTAATTTTCATCCACTGTTCGGACCACCTACTACGAAAAGACATCGAGCTGGTTCAACGAGGCAACACGTTGAATTTCAGTTGACTCGTCTGATTTATTACATTAAATTATTTAAAGGTTAAAGTGTAATTGAAATTTGTCTATCAATTTGCAAAAATAAATTGAAGAATGACACGTAGAATTAGACGAACATCCATCATTGTCAATCAAATATCGCAGGATGAAGAGACCAAGTTTTAACGCAGTTAATTCTCTTTTTCACTCTTTCTCTCTCTTTCTCTCTCTTTCCCCTGAGCAGGTGCAAATATTATATAATAAAATGAAGGAAACAATGCCAATTTTCTAATAATTTCTTTATATATTCTTATATCTATTTCCACTCATTACGACACGATAAACAATGGGAAACAGCATTGAAGGAACTCAGGAAAGTCACAGTAGTTTTTAATGCATCAATTATTTCTCACACCAAGTGACGGCATTTTCAAAGAAATCATTTCGAAGCGAGCCGCCTATAAATATCCGAGAGTACGACTAATTTGCAAATAAGAGGAAACGATTTTCAAACAATGATACGGAGCGTGCGATCGGGGAAGCGAAGCGGGGGCCAGAAGGTAATGTATCATCTCTCGCGCGTCCTATCTTCCATGAAGTCTATACCGCCCGAAGCGTGCTGGAGCGCACGGCGCGCGCGTTTTCCGCGTTGCATTTAAATGAAACGGACAGGTCCCATCGCGCTCGAACGCACGAGGAGGAGCGAACCACCGCTGGAGCGCACGCGTGGCATGCATTGCTCCGCGAGAGAGAAAAAAAAGAAAGGAAATACACACAGGAGACGAAGAGGTGATATATGCGGACATTAGTTATACACGAGATGTATGAGGTTTTGCGGCGTCACTCTGCCACTGTCAGATTCCGGCGCGGTGCTCGTCCCGACATAATCGGGACGACCCATATTTCCCCGCCGCAATGCGTCAAGCTTTCCCCCCCGCGTGCGATTCCCCGTTTCGTACCTTCATTTTTCACTCCGCTCGTGATCTCTCCCGCGCCCAAATTCACCTTCCATGTCGTCGCGAGCGTCTACCGCTTCTCCATCCACCGCGCCCGCACTGCTCCGCGACGCCTCTCCATCTCTCCCTGCCTTCCCCCCACGGCACACGACCCGCCGGCGTCGCGACGATTGTACATCGCTTCCGGTGAAATTCTCCTCCTCGGTATAGAATACGGGAACGGGAGTCCCGATCGAGACGAATCGATTCGCGAAATGCCGCTGGCACGGCTGGAACGACAGTCAAAGCGTCGTAGTAAATATTGGCCGACTATTTTCTATCTATTTCCGATGCTACGAAGCGCTACCTACTTTGATAAGCGAGCCGATACGCGAAGCTGAAATTGACGGTCACGCAGTAAATTTTCTCTACAAGTGTGTGGAGAAACTGTCCAAATAAAAAGAAATGTCTTAAGATACGCTTGCTAAATCTTTAGTTTCGTATTTCGATTTTAGATATTAAAAAGAAACATTTGTCTGATTTATTTAAATTTTGAGAATATGATTAGAAATGTTATTTACCGGAGCGATATGTGATCCAATGGATATTATCGTGATTAAATAATATATCATCATGTTCTTGGCGGGACGTTGAATGTATGTAAAGGCTGCAACTAGAGCTGCTCTGGAACTTTTCTCTGGTAAAAGAATATTAGATTATATTAAAAAGAGAAGAGAGAGAGAGAGAGAGAGAGAGAGAGAGAGAGAGAGAGGTGGGGGGCACACACAAGGGAGAGCTCTCCTGATGAAGACTCAATATCGATTTTTTTCTTGGAGAATGAAAAATGCAGCCGTTGCTCCGTAAAATATATGCACTTTATCTTATGCGCTGGGAAACGTATGCGTCATGACATTACGGAGACGCTATTGAACAACCATAAAACGTTTGTTTGTTCGGCAAGTTTACACAGCTTTCATAGTCAGCGGCAGCAGTCGGTCGACCGACTGTCACTGAATGAAATGCTAACGATGATAGATGATCGAGCATCGTTTTCTTCCGCTTGATTTGTAGGGAAAAAAAGACGTCAGTAATTTGTATACAGTAGTCGAGTTATTGAGAAGTTGCACTTTTTCATGTTACATCTAAAATAGCCCGTAATTAAATGTGATTCATTATATTTCTGACATTTAAATCCATTATGTCATAAAGAAATGTTATTATCCGTGTAACAAAGTATCTCTTATAAAACTTATAATAGTATCTCTTATAAGTAAAGTATCTCTAATAAGTTGTATTATCGACGGTTATTTTCTCGTCACTTTCTTATCTTCTCTAACATCATAATTCAATATGTCATTAATAAGAGCCCAAAATTCACATTAATCGAACATATAATCCAACAAAATGTAACATTAACATAGATGTAATAATTGATTTTACAAAATGATTCAATAGTAGGTACCTCCTATTCTACATCAAAGACATATTTCTCTGATCTCCTAATGATTAAACAACTTAAATATTGACTGTCTGTATAAGAGAAAACAATATTCCGACGAATAATATTGATGCAAAATATTAGCTATTCTTGTGAATAATCTATACGAGCAACAGTTTGAAACGGAAAGAACGCCTGTAATTTTATAGGTGAAGGGCGCGTGTTTTGTGTCTGTTTGATCTGTATTTTATACATCTACACTTATGCGCGTATATGTGTTAGTTTGACATCTTTACGAATGCGAGACAATTTTGCCACCGACGCTGCACACTTGAAAAAGTGCGTAATAGTTTGCGTAATAGTTTATAGAATTGTCAGTACTTATAATTGCCACAAAGCATAACTGCAAGACAAGTGGCAATACAAAAGCGTATTATCCGATATCAATGATGAGAAATAGGTCAATATTCATTAGCTCGGTATAAAAATGCTCTAGCAACATAGCTTTGTACCATAGCACCAGAAATCGAGCTGAGCGCAGCAGTAAATTTAAACATGCGTGCAGTATTGTGTCTACTCGTTGCCGTGACTTTCGTCATGATCCAAGAGGCTGTAAGTATTAATACAGAAACTAGATCTTTTATTTCTATTTATAGACAAAATAATAAAATACTCTAAAATTAATTTAATTATATAGTATTGTATATATAAAGTGACTCACACGAAACTAATCAAATCGTACCGTTGTTACGAATTTCTTTTGAAAATTCGTAAACGAAGATATCTGTAGCAAGATTATAGATACTTGTTTGTTTTTATTGTTATATTGATATTGAAAAATCGTCGCTTGTTTTCTTCATGTCAATTAGTTGTAGTTAATTGTTGTGCACTACATTCGATCAGTTTGAAACTGTATTCAGAAACATTTGGTCAGTGAGAAACTGTATATATCTTAAATATTTATTACTATATTCCAATTTGCATTATGTGTTGAGCATATATTTTATTTTTACTTATAGAATTGCGTACCAGGATTTTTCGAGGATCTCCTTTATCATTGTCCGTTACTAAGCTATCTTTTCCCAAACTGTTGCTGCGATTATGATCGCAGTTGCTGCCCAACCACCACCACCACCACCACCACTACTACTACCCCTAGAAATATGACGCGTTAACAACTTGCCAGATATGGCAAAATAAAATCCAGCGCGAATGACAAACAAATATGAGTTTATAATGAATATAAGTGAATATATAACATCGCAGCAATGAATAATGCAATATATATATATATATATATATATATATATATATATA
>NW_020214791.1:1471132-1488601 GCF_003070985.1 Temnothorax curvispinosus | reverse complement strand
ACATATACATGCTCAGATTACATCTAACAAATGCTGGTCAAATATCTGTAAAATCTGAAAACACACTGATATATTATTATCTCTTGCGTGTATTCTCTTAAGATTAATATTATTTATGTATAACGCAATACATATGTGCAATATACATGCGTGAATGGGAAAGATGTGTGAATTATAAATTACAACTAAAATAAAAATATATAAAATAAAATCAGTTTTAATAATTATTACAAATATATATTACACTTTTATTGCTCGACTAACTGGCACAATATAAAAAAGTATGCACTACGTTTCGGCTCGAGGTTTGAGCCCTTTTTAAGTGCGGTCTGAAAATTAGGAACGATAGCGTTGTGTAATACAATAAATAAATAAATAATAATCATTAAGCCAAAACGTAGTGCATACTTTTTTATATTGTGCCAGTTAGTCGAGCAATAAAATATTATTTTGGTTTTAATCACTGGCGGAGGAAGTTATTTTTTCTATATATTACACTTGTTATCAGCTTCTCTATTTCTATTCTACTGTAATAAATATATTTCATAAAAGTTTTACGCGAAATCATGAGATGATCATGATTCATCAATTTAGATTAATTGATGATCAAATACTTCATTGAATATTTATGAGTGACGCAAATGTTAATGAATCGTAGCAATATCGGTTTCAATTTGATACAATTTATACGCGTTAATAAAAAAATAGCTTTTGCATTTAACATTTTTACATTTGGATTCGCTATAATGCGAGATGCATCAATTATTGAGCCGATATTATTAAATATGAAATCTCTCCGCAAATATTTATCTTTAATCAAAACCATCTGTATGAAATACGATTATTATGTTACTCTTATCTTTCGCTAACACAGCGAGAACACAAAATTTGATCTTAATATAATTATCAAGAATCTGATACACACTTTTCCTAATATTATTATACGCTACAAACTGCGCGCTTCTATCTTCGCCTATCTTTTAAAAGATTAATGGAATAAATTATCAACGTAACGCGTTAAAATCTCCCTTGAAGCTGTGTGACGTAAGACAAAGGAAATACAATAACGTCAGAAAATATATCGTATTCGTTAGTGAACTCTCGAGTAAAGATATCACTTTTTAACCGACTTCATGACTTATTGTTAAATGAAAGCGGTCTCTCGAGAGGCTCGAAGGAAAAAGAGTTACATGTAATGCCAGTCTCCGCTCGGGCAGAGTTCAACGGAGTAATATACCCGGAGGGCACGAACACCTTTATCGCATTAAAAGCGACGAGCTGCCGCCGTCTGGACGTACGCGTGAGACTATACCCTCTAATCTGACCTGTAAGCGCGTCTGGTCTCACGGATACGTCACGGGGCTCATCGCGTTTCGGATCAAACCGAAATGTCTTGCGTATCTTGAACGCGAACGATATGATCCTCTTAATGTGTCCCGAGGCTCACGAGTATTACGATACTCTCTTCTTCTCCTCCCCTCTACCTCCCTCTTTTGTTCCCCTCCGATCGTCTGCTCATAGTGCCCCCGGGATCACCCTCCGTTTAAGCCGGACGACGAAGCCCCGGCGAACATCGGCTTACATGCATACTGATGCGTTGCACGCGGATACGTATTAATATGTTAATACGATGCCGCCAGTTATGAGACTGTTTGATATTACAGCTGTTATTCGTTTGCCTCTATATGTGATCGCACCTTTGTCAAATATTTCCGCTTTGTAGTCGCTGAGATATGTCAATAGGAACATATATTCATAAAAATATTCGATCGATTAATATAGAGAGCGAGAGATGGCATTATATCTTCTGTATACCCTGGAACGCTGTCAATGTACAGAAAAAGCTGAACAAACGCGATTTAAAATAACCGATCTTGCACTATTATCTTGTCGCTTCGATGTCCCTTCTCAGTCATGTCAACGTCTTAATCGGCTCAACGTTAAGTTTGCAGATGCTTGATCGGATATCTTGAAAAGAATAAATTAATAAATTCAAATTAAAAGTGGTTGAAAGCTTTTGACAAACGTTTTTATAATTTTTCAACTGTACTTCGATGCGAATTTTCTTGATCTTTCTTGGCAACTTAACGAGCCGTCCTCACGAATTGCGCTCACGAATTGCGGTCACAACCTCAAGAAATAGTTCGCGCTGTCTCGTGCAGTTCGCGTCGCCTTTCCGGTACGTTTTCTTAAGGTCGTTGTAAGCTGTCGACTGCGAAGAAGGAGCTCGCTGTCGCAAAACGACGCGCACGATTCTGACGCCTCGCGCCAGCAAGAATGCGGCGTCAGCTAAGCACATTCGTAAGCTTGCCGCGTTATGACATTCCTGCGTCGCAGGAGAGAGGGCACGAAGGGCGGAGAACAGCGAGATGTGACGGCGTCTTGTTAACGGCACACGATGTCCTCATTATCGCGACTGACGATGATGACGATGCAGGTACTGCGCGATGCGAAGTGGATTCTTCACTCTTCGAATGATGAAAGCGCAAGAGCGAGAGAGGAGCAAGTGGGGAATATACGAGGAAAACTGTGAACTCATTAAGATGGTCTGGTATTTGTTAAGGACGAGGGGACGTCTACGTTCCTAAGAGAGCAAAGACATTTAGTGTCTTTAAGAACTCAGTCACTTCCTAAAATGGTAAAATATACTAGGACGTTCAAATATTAACAGACTGATTTTTTTGATGGTATAAAATGTTTCTCATTTTGAATATAATATACATTATTATTCTCTGTATTTATTCTGAGATATGGCAAGCATTTTTTTCAAATGTGAAGACAGTTTGTTATATCCTCTTCAAAGAAGCTTTTCGGCTGCATGTATATTTAATTTTGCAAATTGACATTTCTTTGACAATTGCTGTGACTCCGGAATGAAATAATCTTAAATTTTATTTGTGTTCACAATAGGCTTCAAAAACACGTCTCCCTCCTGTAGAACCAGCCCAAAAATTGCATAATTGTATACATAAGTTTGGTTTTTATTTATCAAAATTCGTGGCGTTCAATAAGCATTCACTCGAGCATTCACTTCATTTTAATTCTGTATCAATAATGGTTTTAATACTTCTCATACTAATTTGTAAAATTTTTGTAGTTTTACGAGCCGTAATACGTTTATTAGCTCAAAACAAATTATTCACACGTTTCATATTCATAATCATTAATAGATGTTCACAATCGGCGAGCGTGTGGTTCGTTTCCGACGAAATTTACAAATCCGGTATTTAATATTAAAAAATCTTAGTAGATATTATTTATAAAAATATATCCTCTTTTTATGAAATTAACAACAAAGTTTAAAAAATGTAGTTACATAAATATGGATGACTAAAGTATCCAATGACATACATTACTTATGGGAGTCATATATTACATATTGAAGCCCGTGGAAAAGTATCGCTTACAAATATCGATCTGCGTTGGCTTCGGCTTAATATTAAAGTGATTTGGCTTCTCTCTTGAATCGCTAATAATTGTTAAGAAAGGATTAAAAAAAGGATTACTGTAACTCTTAACTACGATTATTAATTCTACTAGCTTTAATTTAAACATACTATCTTAGGATAAATTTTAGCAGTAACTTATGTATCTTCGGTGGACGTCCAATCTCAAGTATTCATCTTATAAGCCGTGCACGAACAATGTCGTTGTATGTCGAAGCGAATACACATGAGACAAACGTTTTTAATATTCCATATCTCCACCATCGGAAATCTTTGGTATCCCGCAGAGAGACATGGCTCTGTCTATCGTAAGCGAGGAATGAATTAAAATTTCTGCAGAGACTTTGTTTCCCGCGATAGTATTCCGAAGCCAAAGGGCTCGCGATTTCCTCGATTGATAATCATCCTCTATAGCTGCATTGCGCGCTTTTTGCATTCCTGCTCGTCCATTTAATGTACGATCCATTTGTACGAGATTATAAACAATTACATCGCTAATTTTTTTTGAACAGTAGTTTCAATAAAGAACAATCAATTCTTATATACCAGATATCGAAAATGATTTACCGAGAAAAATAACTGTTTGTCAGCCGAAGAAATACGAGGCTATAACGAAGGCTTGGGCGCTATCGATCTTCGCGGCGGTTCGTTCCCACGTCATTAATCCTAAATAAGGTTTATAAGATAAAGTGGAATGGCCTAGCGAAGGTCAATAAATCTGGAGGAAACGGTAAATTTGTTTCGTACTCCAGATTCATGGATACGCGATACTTTACGTAACACGGTTTTTACAACGGCGTTTATTTTGTGCTCTCGGTAATGCTTCTTTTAACATTCTACAGCTCGTTTAATGAACCTCCATCGCCAGTCGTTTACGTTCAGCACATTTGAGATTATTTCGTATTTATTTTAAGAGAATATCTTCCATACATTTTGGTTGAAATTACGTAACGTAACTGTTTGAGTTATACAAGAATGTTGTTTTTAACATCATGTATATAGGAAGTATCATGGACTTGACTGCATGCTTTTTAGCAATTGGTTAACAACTCCGGTTCTCATTATTCCAAGCGATACATAACACGCTCCGGCACGACTTATTATGCTGCGCGCCCTGAAATTACGAGGCGGGCCTCGACGGGACCATTCAAAGCAATTTCATAGGGAACTATCTCATCGGCAATATGAAATTTCACGGCATCTCGTACTACGTTGCCCTTCTCAAGTCATGATGTTACGATAAATATTCAGGCGTTGTTTCTGACCCAGACAGCTAACAATTCCGCTTTATTTTATGAGAATTGGCAAAACTGATATGTGTAAACCAACATGTGCATAATGATCTTGACTTTTCTAAATTTTATGCAATTTTATATAACCACCCTCATTCTTTCTTTAAGTCGTTCTCGATTGACATAATCAATTATAACATTTTAAAATATAAAGATTCCTTCGAAGTTAAACGTTCTTATATTAGAATAAATGTCCTTATCATTTATGCGATTTATGATATACGTTAACTGAATTCAGACGCGCGCCGTACGAAATAGCGCCTAAATTCCCCGTCCGGCGTAGACCACCGATAAGGTCTTCGGGGTCCACGCAAGGATCGGAAGGGCCACGCCCTGCTCACGTTGCTCGTTATTCACGGCGTGAAGGTGCTCCATCTCTCTCGCGCGCTCAGATCTCCTCCATGAATCTTATCCGGGCCGCGGGTCTCCTCGTTAAATCTCGCCAATCAGATATATATCGGGGATGCGAGGTGGTTTCGTGGTCGGGCGGTCGCTGCCCGTTTACGCCGGGTAAAATACTGCGTCGGCAGATGCTCGCCTCGCGAGCTTAACCCTCTCTCGATTCTTCAGCGGCTGCGGCTGCGGCATCGCATGCACTGTGTTTATGGTGTACGTTGTCCGCGCCTTGCATACTGTGTAGGTTCTCTTACGATTTTGTGTGAGGAGTAACAGCCAGCCAGCCAGCCAGCCCAACGTCGGTGTGTTTCTGGCGCGTTGTTGGAAGAGCGACCGCGCCGCAACTTCCCGCCTCCGCTTGCTCGTGGTGGCTCCCTCGGGCCACCTTCTCATTATCCGTTGGTGATGGTGGCTGCGGTATGGCGGTGGTGATAGTGATGACGACGACGGCGGCGGTTGCGCCGGTGGTAGTAGTAGTAGTAGTCGCGTTCGTAATGGCAATTCCGTCGCAACAAAGGAATTGTTATTAAGCGTCGACCCGCCCGGGGACGCACCTTCCTGGACAGTCCCCGTGAGAGGAGATGGATACGCTCCATCCAACCTATTGTGCGTCGTCGCGCGAATCCCGCGGAGGATAATTTTTAAAAGAAACCACGATTTTCTGCGCGACGTTATCCCACTTCTTTGCATTCCCGCGCTCTTCCGCAATCCGCAATATTTTTTCCGGACGTTACGCGAGAAACACTTTCACCGTGAGAGTCTTCTTGTCGCACGACGGTGACCTGTCGTCCGCTTCACCTTCTACGTAGCCGTGCAGGCATCGAGATGGCAGATACGAGGTAAAGAAAAATGCGCCGGACTGATCTAATAGACTTTCTTCCCGGGTATCTAGACAGAAACGATTTCGTCGTGGATTAAAGGCGAGATATCGGACGGGCGCAATTGCATCCCTAAATCTTTGAACTGCGTTGGATTCACCGTGATGTATTCTCGTCATTAGATTTCGGGGAACGCGTAACCGTATCCAGACGTCGTTAACTTTATTGCACATTCTATCTAATTACTGATCAGGTTAAAATATTTTTATCGGAATTCTCTTTACGGATCACGTATATCAAAAAGTATCTCGAGACCTTCTCGAGATCGAGATTATAAGAAGAGAATCCGGACCCCTTTGATGTAAATTTTGTGAGGATGAAAAGGAGACCTGTACAAAGAATAGAATGGGTTTAACTTCTGTTACGTTCTAATACTCGTGTAAAGAGGACTTAAAGAAGGCTTATTCCCTAAAGTAGACAGCCGTTATGGTAGTTTCTACGACACGTTTAGATGGATGATAGTACATTCTTAAAGACTAGAGTTATTTCTCAAATTATATATTCTTTACATGTCAAAATTGCTAAAAATATCGCCAAGTTATTTTATTTACCTTTTATTTAATAACTAAGCCTTTAGATATATAATCAGATAACATATAAAAATAAAAAGAGAGAGAGAGATGAGAAAGGATCCAAAAATCAGAATATTAGTTAAACGACAGCGCTAATTCAGATTGGTTTAAAGTTATTGCTTGTTTCGAGGAAAAAAGCGCGCCTCCCATATTTTGCCTTAATTTTTCTACTTCCGCCAGCCGCCAAACTTCATTCTCTATGCCTTTCTGGAGGCACTCGGTTTAACCGGATTCCAGATAATTCACTTCCTTGCTCCTCGTCGTAACAGGACATTAATGAAATTAACGTGTGCGCTCGAGGTAAGATAAAATTTATATCGTACGCGAGAGATAATATGCACGCGATAGTCTTCGAGCATTATGCATTGAATATAAAAGCTGCCGGATACGCGTTTCAAAACGACAAATTTCCACGCAGCTGTTTAGCACAATAATGTAAAGCATTCCCTGCATAGATATCTATATCTTAATTTTCACGGGAAGAGAGATGTACGAGTATTTGTAATATTATAAATTATGATACTACAATACACACATTTTTTTAATAGCACGCCAGATACATTTCTGTCTTTACATATTTCATCTCCTACCTTTCTCTTAAGCGGTTTTGTTTTTAGATTGCATTATTAATGTTCTCGCTAGCAATTACTCACTGTCAAACGTGACGTAAGTTTAGACAAAAATTTTGAAAAGAAGATAGATAGCGCTCATTATATGCATATAATATATAGAGAGAGTGATAAATGATTTTATAATAGATAAACATAGAAAGATATATTCATTATGAAACTGATATATATAGATAAATATTAGCCATTCAATTAAAATGTTATAAATAACGGCAAGCTGCTTACGTATGCATTCTTCAAATACTGAAGTGAGATAAAATGCTTGTTTATATTAATTCCCTTAGATAAGCCTGTGGGATGCTAGCTTCCAGTTGTAACTTTATCGATGTAACCGATAATCTGAAAAGTTAGTAGCACCGTTGCGAGCTGTCGACACCTGTCGACGGCAGCTTTCGTCGAAAAATTTCTTCAGGTGCCCTGCTCGATCAGATGTCTTGTTAGTCGAAGATTTGTGGTCGTTCCGCCTCATTAAGACATAGTGTCGGCAATTGTCCCCATGCTAACCCGTGTTTTGGCTTCGCCTAATCGGCGTAAAATTCCACGGTATTAGAAATTTCAAGCACTTTGGAGCAACGTGTCCGCCGTAATCAGCTCTCAAATGCCGATCCTTCCTCGTTACTGGACTCCCCTAAGCATAGGTTACACCGAAAATGTGGCCTTCTAGAACTATGATTACGGCACCGACTGTAAAATATCGACTCTCGCGAGAGGCAAAACTGAATTAAAACGAGTCAGCCCGTAATCGATATCCAGAAATGGGAATCGTTGCTGCAAATTACCGCTTGAATGGCGCGGATATATCGCGTTTCACTGTCGATAAAATATCTCTTACCTCCTCGTTGGCTCGAACGACTGCTTCCCGTATTAATGCGTTTGTGGTTTCTCATGTACCGTCTATTTGCAGAAATTCGTGTCAGTCTAACGATAATGGAATTAACCATTATAAAAGTTCTTTCACGCTGACGAGTTATTAGTATCGGTAAATATCAAACGACAGACAGATAAAGTTCAGTGAATTTGTCGAATTATATGTAATATTTAATCGAGAAGACGATAAAAATTCGACGAAGAAATAGGAAATAGCAAAAAGGATCTTTTCTTAACTGTGGCATATACATCCAACTGAAATAATTTATTACGAGTATAAAAAAAAAACAATAAAGCATTGCGCTATATCCTGTACATCATCGTTGTTATTTGTAACGTGATTTTTAAACGATTTTTAAACGATTCATGCAAATCTTGCATCGAATAATATTTTGATACGCGAAGTTTCCGCATGAAAAATAATATCTCCGTGTAATCATTGATTTCGTTATTTAATTTTGCTCATCGATTCGACGCGAGCAAACATTACCCTTTTACACTGTATGTATATATTACGTATCGTGGAAAATTGATTTCCTCAACCATTTTGAGACTCCGCGTTTAAAAAAAAAACACTTGGCACCAGTTGAAACACGATACGGCGATTAAATGCGAAACAACGACCGGAAACTCGTTGTTTCGATAATACTGCGAGAGCGAATGAGTGAGCGAGCGAGCGAGCGAGAGAGAAAGAGAGAGAGAGAGAGAGAGAAAGAAGGGAAGAGGAAAAGAGGGAAAGGAAATGGCAGAGGGGTGTTATATTGGCGGAGAGCGAACCGGATTAAAGCCGCATCAAAAGCGGGATGGATATATAATTACATTAGCCCATACTATCGGGTGGAAATAACAGGTTAGACGCAGCCGAGAGACCGGCGCGCACACGCGGTAATTAGGTTGTATCAGGTTCGTAAGCTGCGTTGTCAGCGAATGGACAATGTGAGCGAGCGCGCGCGCGCGAGAGGGAGAGAGAGAGAGAGCCAGCCAGCCTGCAAACACATTAGAATCTAATGACATGCTATTACATTTCAGGCCGATCGCGGGAGTCATCACGTCAAAGATCTCGCGTCGCGTCGCGTCGCGTCGCGTCATCCCCCGGAACCCGGAACGGAGGAGAGAACGGATCGGGCGGACGCTCTGTCGCTCCGGTTCCGCGGAGTGACGCGCTACGCGTTTACTCCCTATCCCCTCCAATACATCTACATCTCGTTAGACCACGTCTTCTCGCAGACACGAGTTCGCAACGAGTTTATTACTCGCGTTACTCTCGCCGCGCGTTCTCATTAAACGTAACGAGCATTTGCGCCGCACGCGTAACGTCTTTCAACGGTAAGGCGGCGTTTACGCCGCCGACGCTACGCGTTTCCTATCGTGCAAAAAGCGTCTCCTTAGGAGACGTCAAGTTAATCGCGGCCGCCGGGCAGACGCGCTTTCGTCGTAATGCCAGGCGATTTACTCGAAACATGTGCTGGTTCGTACGTGTAATTCCCATCTGCGATCTGAATATGCACTGCAAAATCGCCAAAGATTATTTGCATTATTCTCACTGCGAGAAGACCGCGCGTTTTAAAACAGGTCGATAGCTTATTCGCAATGCCAGTCAGCAGCACCGTTGTTACCATGGAAACTTCGTTTATTCGATATGTTTATTGACAATTATAAACGAGGACGGTGACGAACAAGAAAAAACTTCTGACGCGCGATCTCTGTTCTATATTGAATTATGGTCATTTTACGTACCAGAAGAGATGGAGGAGGAAGAGACGGAAGAGAAGAAAAGAAATTACGGTTATGCTTCCGATAAAATTCCGCGCTGCACGATGTGAAATTATTTAAGGCGAACTGCTCTTCGAAGACTCGCTAGCTGCCCAGACTTCGTCTGGGGGGGGAGGAGGGAAGGGAGGAAATGTCGAGGTGCTGCCTTCCGGCGTTCTTTAACCGAGCGGAGTGGTAGTCGTAAAAAAGATGAGACCCAGTATCTTACGATATAGCCAATTTGACTGTCCTGCATTTTGACCCGATGATCCTAGCCAAAGGGAAAGAAATCAGTTCGCCTCTACCTCACCCCCTCCGTTTCTATACGCTATAGGAAAGATAATAATTCAGAAAATGCAGCCATCGACGATCGAACCGATTTCGTTCAAGGAGAGAGGAAAGCTCATTCAGCCTCGTTCCCACGTTACAGCGTAAAAATTCATTCTTCCTTTCGTTTCAAAAAACAAAAGGAAACCGTAAAAAGAAGCGCATGTGCTTGTCTGTAAATAATTTAAGTGGAGTGCCTCGGCTGCGCAGTCAAATCGTCGAGAGGTCCTTCTTCCTCGAATTTGCCCCTTTTCTCTCCTCGCTCTCTCCCTCTTGTTGTCTCTTCAGGTTCGCCTATCTGAGCGTACCTGAGCAAGAGCGTGCGGAGTGTAGGTGCCTGGGAACGTAGATATTTTCCCATTTGCGTGTGTACACACGTACACGCACACGTAGAAATGGGAGCTAGTGCGTCGTTTCAGACGTAACGTACAGTCGTGCTTTTTGTACGCAACAAGCTCTGGCTCGATTGTCTCTAAAACCGTCCTCGACGAAATGCACGTACTCTTTTTTCGCATTTCACCGAGTACCGTGCAATCCCCTCCCGCTGTACCTCCCGCGCTTTAGCCCCCGCGAATTCAGCCTCTCAAACCACAGCGGTGTTTGGATAGGTACGCGACCGCTTCTCCAGAGAGTCGTCAACGTATACGCAGACGACGACGACGACGACGACGACGACGCTGCTTACACCAGCAAGAACGATTTGCGTAATGGTGTCGCGACGCGAATCGAATCCGTACTGTGTCAATAAACGAGCCCGGAGAAAATATCAGACAGAATGTGAGCTCTTCAATAATAAATTCTAATCAATATAGGTATCCCAAAATATGAAACGAGTATTACAAAAAATAGTTGCGCTATCGTTTAGATCGCATTAAAATTTTAAAATAAAGTTCTTGTAAAGATAAATGAATAATATTCGGATGTCGTTAATTAAAATACTAATAACTTATTGTTAGTGATTTCCCAAAATCGAAATTTACTGGAAGCCTCGACTAGAAACAGTATCCCTGACGTCACTGTGCAATCGTGGACGCAATCGTGGAGAAGTTTTTCTGCAAAATGCAGAATTCTATATCCGGAAAGATAATCGAACTCGTTCAGAACTAGTTTCCGGGAGAGTGAAATTGGCATTCTCCCCGAGGCCGAGAACGTCGAGATCCGACGTTAGATTTTGTCAGGACATAGGATATTAGGCAGCACTGTAGACGCAAAGAGAAACGCGCAGGAATTCAGTCTGGAAACTCTCCTCTGCCATACCCTCCCGCTTGCTTGAGCCCTCTCGTGCAATCTTGCTGGTTGCAGATAAGACTAATTATCATTATATCCATAGAGAATAGCTCGTGCAGCATCATCCGGGAATCCTAATCTAACCTTTAATAATATCGTCGACAGTCAACAAGCTGCGCGGAGTACAAGACGTTCCGAGTTGATCATAATTAACGGAGGGACAATACGGACTTTGCACGAGTTAGAAAAATGATACTTTGGAATTATTTATTATTAAGCGCCCTTTTTAAGACTTCCGACTAATATCGCGGCACCTAAGTGAGAGCCGCCTAAGTAATTTCAAGTGTCTATGGTCTAACTTTTATCGAAACTTATACCAGTATATATTTGCTCATAACAACTGTAATTTAACGAAGAGCAAAGTTTGAAAATTGACTCCGTATCATAGCTCGTGTAACTTCTATTTACGGCGCGGCCGCGTAGCGTGTTTATGCATGCGGTATAGACTCGACTTTAAGGATGAAATCATGCGCGGGTAGAACGTGACCCACTGTTAACGTTGTAAAAGACACGGAGAACTTGTTTGAACGTATCGGTATCCCTGGCAGAAAACGACGAGCGTCTGCTTACTAATGGCGAGTGGCGCGAAACTTTGGACGGGCGTTATGAAAATTTACGGATTTTAAATGCCCGCGAACGGGCGGCGGCATTAGAAGTTTTTACCCGCGCGAAACTTCGTCCTCCTTATCTCCCTTTATGGTCGAGTGCCGTCCTAGAAAATGGGGTAACGCGAGTATCTCGAAGCGGAAACATCGATCTCTCTGGAGGGTCGTAAAAACCGCGAGAGGCGCGGGCGAAGACAAAAGTAAAAAAAAAATGAGAGAAAAAAGAACGTAAAAAGAGGAAATAGACGAAGAAAGGAAATAATCCCGGAAATTGAAGTGGACAGAGTCTACCTACGAATAATATTTCTAGTCTCCGATAAAGGGAATCTCCGTTAGTAGGCCAGTGGGATATCGATGCTCTGTATATCAAAACCGAAGAGGACGATTATTTTGTATTTTTATATAACATTGAACTTCCGAGTAGCTTATGAACAGATCGAACTCAGAAAAAGAGAGAGAAAAAATGTAATATATCGCGTACAATGTTAATTTTAGTAAGTATTAAAAGAAATATTAACAAAGGAATATTATTTCACGTTCTGCGTGTTCCAAGATTTTAAATCGATATTGATAATAGTGGTAATACGCTCTGTATTATATTTTCTTAAGTGCTAAAGTAACGTCGTTCGGACTTTGACCGTCTGATCAGTGAAACAGATCAGTGAAATAATTCATTCACGCGGTCGGAAATAAATCAAAGCGTACTGTGAAATCAGCGATTTCTCAAATTGCCAGCTTAATTTATTTAGTTACTCGTTGTATTGCCCGGACACCTCTCCGCCGTCCAGGCTGCTAGCGGCGCGCCGGTGACAAGGAGAGGCGGCGTCGGCAAAGTTGGTAACTTTATGCTCCGCTTGTTTAGATTGGACAGGAAAGCGGTCCCTCCGGTTCTCGCCGATGTTGGTAATTTGGCACCGACTTCGGAGCCAACCAGCCGGTACCGTTGACGGTTTAACCGTAATCACCGAGCGCAACGACTTTCCCGAACTCCCAATCCTAAGATTGTCCGTGTCGCCAAAGGCGTCCGTGGCGCGCGGGCGCGCGCGCGCGCGTTCTCTCACATAGCGCCGTGAATCGATGCCGTGATCGAGTAGGAAAGACGAGTTCCACCCGTGCCAGCTGCTACATTTGTCGGCCACTTAACCCCATTGCTCCGTCCCTAAGTCACTGGCACTGGTTAACGTGTTATTACCCGTCGTAACGCATGCACCGCTCATCGGTTACGCGATGTTCTTCAAGATGTTCTTCAGACCGGCTCGGCGATTAAACGCGCTGAATGGGGAACGAGGTGTTTCCACCTTGTAACGATCTAATGCCAGATAATTGAGACGATAAATGGAACGATAAGCGTTTCAAGCGCAAATCCTGACTGTTGTTACGATCAATCTTCCTTTATTCATTACATTCACGCATATTGTATAACGCGTGAAAACGCCTCGATAACGCTCGATATCGCTTGTTCATCTAACAGTGTCCCACGCAATGCGTGTATGTTGCTTCAAAAGATGCAAACCGGCAAGCAAACTGTTAATTGTTACGACTCATGGCACGTGTCGACGTGACAAATAATTATTCAGGCGAAACGCCCGGCAATTATATCATATTGTAGCATTATACGCGCACGAATTTCACTTCAACGTATGGCGTTTACATCCCGGCTTCATGGTTTTCGGCTCGTGTAATTCATCGAGCAATTAGAATCACACACGCCGATGCGAGGATCCGACTCTTGTACGTATACGTATATACTCCTCTGGATATATATATTGTCGGCTAAAGCGATTAGCAAGGCACGAGCACTGTTTGAGATGTAGGCGCACAAATACGGACTTATTGATTCGCCGTTAGACACTCGCTGCGTCATGCATTATCGACGTGTCATTGCGTGTACGCACTCGCTTTTTAACGCGGATGAGAAACGGAACGAGCTACATCGAATGCGTTATTACAACAAAAGAATGCAGCGCATACATGTCCGAAAGAAATCTACCTGCCATTCAGCGAGAGCGGTATTCATATATGAAATGCACGTTTAAAGAAACCTTCGCGCAACTTTCGCGCTTTGTCATCTAACGCGGGACCTAAATGCAGAATTTCGCTGATCCAGGCACGAGACACGTGAGTAAGAGCGATCTCAAGTTCCAAAATTCATTAGGGCGTACCGCATCGAACTCTTAACACATATACAGCTGCCATTTAACCAGCCATTCACTCCACCACGCCGCTTTCTATCCTCTAATAACTTCCCGATAGTCGAAACGTCACGAGTTCCAGCGAACGACTAGACTCTGTATACGCTTCCAATAACCGCAGGACAGTTGCCAACTGGCGCACATGTCGTTTTCCAGGATGCTCCCATCCGCGAATTTACTTTACAGCCTCGCCGTTCGAAGTGAAATATAGGCCAGCTCAATTTTTCAAACTCTTTAATGCATGTCGCAGTAACGCCAATTCGCATATGAAAAAATCACGCGTAAAAGCGTGATTCTAAACGCTTTCTCAACTGTTTCAAATGTAGGTCTATCGTTTATTATCTTTATCGACGTAAATAAAAATGTCGTATTAAACAAATTACAGTTGGAGGTAAATGGCAGTTACAAAAAAAAAAGATAAAAACAACTTTAGGCGGTAATCACGATTTAAACAAACAAATCCCAGGAAGATCTCTCTTACGCTTGGGGTGCCAATGGTGCCATTTGATATATGCGTCGAAAATTTCGTGCCCAACCTTGCGTGGGCTGGTATAATTAGCCGCGAATCCCGTTCGCGTTGAGAGAGAATGCGAGAGAGCTCTCGGAATACCGAGGGAACGCTCGCTTTGCGAGACAACTGGTGGATCCGAACCACGCGGTAACCTTCAGACGACAGCGACGACGGGAAGGTGGAAGTCTCACAACGGGGTTTCGTAAGATGAGCTATGACGCTACACGGCAAAGTTAGCGGCTTAGCGTCAACGTTTGACAAATTGTGCGCCTCCATCTCGCGCCATTGGACGACGGCAATCTCCATTCTCTCTGTATCCGCGGCAATGACGTACGCCTTTGTCCCGGCTGACGCGCTATTTTGTTGAATGGCCACCTTTTCTGGCGTACGACGCGGTCTACGGGCGTATTAAACGACAAAAGCGTTCCTGGAAGACAGTCCGCGTGATTCATAATTAATTACAAGTGGTATAAACACGTCACAATGAATCGCGCGAGTTAAACGTCTCGCGCTCTTGATTAATCGTCACTTGCAGATCGGTCTAATCTGAACAAAAAAAGATTCACCCTGTCGTTGTCGGCGCACAGTCAACTCTTTTATATGAATATTATTCTCAAACAATGCTACAAACCTTCGACCTTTAGCGAAATTGACTTTACGTTTCGCAGCGTGACGCAACATTATAGAAAACCGTTGACAGAAAACATCTTCTTGGGTAAAGACCTTGGGACCTTATTCAAAAATCCACGTCAGAAGGGCTACGAAGGAGAAAGGATTGACGAGAAGGTGCGAAGGGAAGATTCTGCTTGCGCGGGGAAGATTTACCCGATAAGATAACATCGTCATTATGACTTGATCGCGCCTCCCGCAGCATCACCTCCAGTGAGCGCCTTTCATCGCGGCGATCACGGCGGGTCTTCATCTCCCTATACGTCGTTTCCCTTAAAACCGATGACTGTACATGTCACTGCGACCCTCCCCACGATCGTACGTCGCTTGTGTTCGCCGCGTGTGAGACGCGTTTCGCAGAACGCATGTAAGATTAATCGTGACGTGCGAAACAGTCCGCTACCCGCGTCTGCGAACACGTGTTGCCCATTCCTGCTTCTCTACTTGGGTGGTTTCGCGGCCGTCGGAACGCTCGATTAACATCGGGATATCGCGATGTTCTTCACGGCTTCACGATGTTCGATAACGACGTGACTGTGAACAGCACGCGTCCGGTATATGATTGCGCACGACAGGCGGAATTAGCTGAAGTTCATCTCGCACTTTTTACAGAAGTATTTATACAAACAGCAGTTTGATATAAAAAATACTGTAATGCAAATTACGTCATTAAATAAATTTATATTCCCTCATCACGCGATCCACATATTGTTTCTCATTGTTGCTAACTCTTATAAAGAACAACTCTTTCAAAATTATCAGAATTATATTGCTTATGTAAATAATTTTGATAATTGTGAAGGAGTTATGCTTAAGAATTATTACTATCAAAATTACACTGCTTATGATCGGCAATAAAAGTCCCGTGCAGCTTGCCTTGCGAATCGCCGCATCGTATTTTGTATTGGCTCTATATATCTCAAGTCCCAATTCTTCAGCCAAGACACGAGGGAACGCATTATTTCGCGGCGCAGAGCTGCTCGGGGGTCTCAAAACGCGAGTCCATCGCTATTTCAACGAACTCATGGGAATTGGCAACGCGCGGAGAAGAGGACGAGCGTTTCCGAAACCCGCGTGCGACGGCGGTAGACGGTGAACTGAAATATTAAACGGGAGGGTGCAGGGATGCATTCATGTTACGCACGGCCTACGTACGCGTGTATCCGCTATTTTGTTGGACCGCTATGCGCGTGCATATTAACTGATTTCGGTGGCACCGGGTTGTATGCTCGGGACAACACTGCGGGATCGTATGCGCACTTGATAAATATTATAATTAGCCGATGCGGCGATATAATTCGTTTACGCGTTAATTCTTGCTGCCCCGGCATCATAGACTCCCCTGACAATGCCATCGCCGAAACGCACGATGTCAGTTATATGCGATAGTGTTGGACACTTTGTCTTTAAAAATTCATGATGGATCAATATAACCGCATAAATACGTAACGAAAGCTAAAGTCCAGGTAAATCGTGTAAGAACAGAGGCGAAAATATTTTAATCAATGTTTAAAAGTCTGTCTCTAGAGACAGAAACAACTCGGGTAAATCAGTACGAATACCGATGATCGTAAATGATGATTTTATATTATCTTCACGGTCAAACTTGTGTGAAACGTTTCCACTTTCGGACGTTTCCGCAAACGGCATTATGTAGCATCGCATTTGATTTTATTGCTCTCAGGCGGAAATTGCGCCAGCCTGGTAAAACGGTCTCCGCTGTCTCCACGAATACAATGCACGAATAAATATTACAATCGTCCGAGTTGTAACGACGAATTAATTCATTTACATAGCGGTCTCTCTCTCGCATCCAGACGACGTCGAGCTCCCTTGATACCGCGATACCCGTAGCGAACCTTGTTAGCTCCAGTTTCCCGTGTGACGGTGGCGCGCCACTGCATTACACGTACCCGGCATTACAGGCAATCGTCCGACGATCGAATCGACTGACTCCCGACTCCCAATGTGTATTCCGCGCGCGGCATGTCAGCCCAATTTTGCCCGGAAATTCGTGTCGCTGCGCTGCTGCTCGTAGCACGCGTC
>NW_020214791.1:1465983-1471122 GCF_003070985.1 Temnothorax curvispinosus | reverse complement strand
GATTCGATTTGGCGGGAATAATTCAGGAATTAACATCGCGGCACGATCGGCCTATCACTATTCGGTTCGACTGCAACGCGCGTCGTTTGGCCAGCAAGGCGATGTACGCGCGACAAAGCGCACGGACGTGTCAATATTGGCTGAGAGCTGCGAACGTTAATAATTGATAAACAGTAGTTCTTCGTTACACAGTTTGGCAATTATTCGACGTCCATGTATAATAAGGACGCATTTAGCGTTCTCAGTATAATGAGAGTGCTTGACTTACTGAAGTTACGCTTATCCGCGCTTATCTAATTATTCAAGTAATTTCTTCGATCATACCATTTTTACTAGGGTGTTTATTTTACCGCGGAATATATACCATAAACAATTGGAAGACGTTTGTTTAAGCCAAAAATCCTAGTTAGAAATACTTGAAAACGGAGGTGTTCAACAAGAGCATATGACAACGCAGCATTTATTTATAATTAGTTATAATAATAAAACGGACAATGGGCGCTCTTTCGCAAACAGTTTTCATTCGCAAGAAAGAGAGGGAGAGAAAGAGAATTGCCAGCTGTCCATTATATTTTCTTGGTGTACACTTGTCCGCGTGTACTGCCCGTGGTCGCGTATCCTGGCGTATGCTTTGCGGTAACATCAGCACGTGGCTGGACCGAGCCAGAAACCCACTCTCGTGCCTGCGGTTTCCTTTGTTTTCTCTGTTTTGTTTCGTATCACTCCATTATACCGCACGGAGAATCCTAAAAGAGAGCGGTAGGTACCCGCGCGAGCCCGTACTTATAGGGCACCCGTATAGATAGAAAGTGAAAGATAAACTCGATCCTCATCTTCGTAAAGCTACCACGAAACGAGTTCTTTGATTGTTTAAAAGTGAAACTGTATTATGATTTATAACATTGCTTCCTTTAGCGATCTCGTCCTCCATAATTTTACCTACTTAATAATGTTTTTGCAATTTGAGATAGAATATATCTCATCAATCAATATAAAAGGAATCAATATCCATCGTCACGAAATATCACGATGACAACTTTACATTGTGTTGATTGGCGTTGTCGTTAAAAATAACTAAATAACATGCCAAAAGCAAGCAATTCTTTTTCAGCAAAAGATTTTTTCTGTTAAGATAAGAAAGGGTTATTCGAGTCAGTTAAAGAAAAGATCGGGTCTCTTTACCATATATTCTTGCTGAGAAAATTTGGCATTTTTAGTAGAAAGAGAAATTAAAAAAAAAAGTAATTTTATGATAATTCTGTGATATATGCGTGGACTTTACGCTGTATAAACCAATATATACCAACGCAAGTGTTGAAATTCAGTTAAGCCCGATATGGTTATTGTTTGCTCTGGCTTTCCATGAGATTGATTGCCGAAAAAAATAACACGAGAATTGTTTTATTCCATCATGTTTGTATTAAAAATAGATTACGGTTATTTCTAAATATATTTTGGTTATATTCAAAATATGTGACATCAATCGACATAATCCTAATTCTGTAATCCTTGATATCACTTGGTAATGGAAAAATTTATTTCTATTGTAAAATATCGTGCAAATATTTTGGAATATACATACATATTTCTCTATTGATGAATCTAAAATTTCTAAATTGCAAGTTGAAAATTTAATACGGAAAATATTTTAATATAGGGATGATTTACAATTACTGAATAAAATATATACAAAGCTGATACAATTTTTTCAAGCCAATTGTATCATCTTTTGCTGCAATAATTGTAAAAAAATTGTGAAAAAAGTTTTAGTATCTATAATATTTATCGATTTACTTTTCAGTGAGTTTATGAAAGAGCAACGATGCATGAGCAATACCGCGAATTGAACCAATCGTGGTGATGCACGTCGCTGCTATTTTCAACGATATTTTCGGGTATCGCATACAAAGCGAGTAACGTTCGGTGCGATAAATACGGTCGAGAGTTTCGCCACTATGGATCGCGAAACTTTGCGGCGCAGATGGTTGAGACTGTTCGGCGTTGAAAATTGTCTGTAATTTTATGACCGTCAGAGGAAAAACGCGCGAGTTGGTGAATATAACGAATTATAGTGAAAGCGTGAATTAAACTAGGACAAGTTGTATAACGTAGAACTGGCTCGTCACATACTGCGAAATAAACTTTCGAGTATGCTATAGATATCGATTCGACGGTTAAATATAACTTGTTAATACGGGCTCGGTGTATAGTACGCTGCACATGCTCGCGTGTATCGACGAAAACGCGGCAGGTCTAATGGGAGGGTAAAAAGGGTATACTCCACGGGTTGAGCCACATTCAGACTGACGCGGTAATGCGCACGAATCCATTTAGCGACCGCAACGTCTCCATCCAAGAGAGCAAGCAGAAGAGACTCGGTACGAAGGAGAGAAGTAGAGAAATAGGCACAGTGTACGGAAAACGGGGGGAGAGAGAGAGAGAGAAGGGAGAAGCAGGAAAATCTCTCGTTCCTAGGAAGAAATCCTCTTGGTACTCGAGATGCACGTCTTCCGTCATTAATGACTAAGAATACCGTTGCAGGCAAAGTACTAAAGACGTTGCGTCTTTAAGAGAAAATGTTTTCTTACCTACGTTGATTTGAAGAAGAACTGCAACTCCTTTCTCCTTTTCGCCCGATCTGTAATCCAAAATATATTTTCAAAATAATAATAATAACATATATTTAAATTTAATCGCGCTTTCAATGTCAGCTGATGCGTTTTTTATTTATATTCGAGAAACAAGAAGCACTATATTTAACGTGTTACGCGAACAACTAATTTTAATTTAAGCTTAAGATTTTCGTGCAATATTATCGCAATAGAACGCGTTGAAAACGGAAAAAAACGTCGTTAAATTCCTCATTCACCATCGTCAAGAAAATATTATCTTCCGAAATCTCGTTTTATAGGCGGCACCGGGCGCGCCTGCTGTGCTTTCGAAAGAACCCTCGCTCGTGGAGGCGCGACAACGAAAAAACGAGGGGGGCGTGTCGGAAAGACAGAAATTGCGCGAATTATGCGAATTAAGTGAGCTCGCTGAGTAGTGACAAAGCTGCGTAATGAAGATACCGAGGAAGGCGTGTCGGGGACGGAGACGGGGGAGAAACTGCGAGGCGCACGGTAGGTAGGGGTGAGGAGTAGGTGAAGGATATAAGACGAAATGAAGTCTGCAGGGTGGACGTCGAGGGAGAGGGAGAGCCAGTAAAATTCTTGGAGTCATGGGCGACGAAAGAAAGAGAAGACAAGAGAAAGAGGACAAGGAGAAGGAGAAGAAGTGTCGGGAATGGTAGTGCGGAAAGTGAAAGAAGGAGCAGAAGATGGAGTGTCGAGGACGGTTGTGCACCGTCGCGACTATAAGGGTGACGGTGTGTAAGTGGCTCGCGAAAACCGGGTGGAAAGGGAAACGAAAGAGGAGTTGATGCTGCTGCTGCTACCGCCACTGCTGCTGCTGCTGTTGCTGCTGCTGCTGCTGTTGCTACCGTCGTCGTGTGAGCGTTGCGTATCGCGTGTATGTAGAAATAGCCGACGGTGCACCACATGCTGCCTGCAGCCGATGGAAATGTAAAACTGCGACAAGTCTTGGAATAAAGTAGCTGAATAAAATACAACTAAAATCCCCTGTCGCTCTCTTGCCTACACGCCAACTCGTGGAACTCGGCCGTGGTACGGAGGATAAGTTGAGGCGAGATGCGACGCAATGCCACGACTATCACGCGTTACCGCGACGTGCTCCTACGTCAAATGGAACAGCGAGGAAAAATCTCTCACGGGAATACACACGCATAGGGAGATGGCAGTCACAGGTCATTGACCATTCGTCCATACCGCGTTAGTGGGTGATTCTTCGGTTACGACGATTTACTGGGATTGACTGACATTCGTAAAGCATGTATAGAGATTCTCGATTAGTATAATATTATATAATTCTAATATTGTGGTTAATTACTTAAAACGCTATTGATTCTTCGCAAATATTCGACAGAAAGTGTGAATTATTTGTAGCTTATTTTTACCGAAAATAATGCAAGTAGGACATAGAGTATTAAGAAATAAACTTTATTTCCTACTTGTGTATATACTTGAGTATACACATGTACCATTGAGTTACGAAAACGTTCATTTGAAAGTTGGCATTGCTCCTGACTCGGAAATGCCGGGAAGGGGCCGCGCGACATGAAAGATCGTCCTTTCCGTTTCTCCTCTGTAGATACATACGCTGGACGCGGGTACCTTGGGTGACCGGATGCATTATCTGGCTGTTCGGACAACGTGTAAGTGTAATTAACACACCGCCGTTCATAACGAGGACAATGTACGCAGTCACACTAATGAGAGCAAATTAGCTCGTTTGTGCCAGTTTAGTTTCACCTCCTTGCTCCGCCGCTTTGCCGGCCGCGCGACGGGCTGTTCTCTGTGCGGTCAAGAATGCAAATTTGGCCGTTTCGCGCGCGCCCGTCTACACCAAACACGAATTTCTGTCGAGTTCCGTTGACGAATTCAGTGTTACGGACGGCTTGCGGCGTACAGTTTCAAAATTCATGGCTAACGTGACAAGATGTCTTTGACGCTATCCACATTCATGCACTTCCTAATAAAACACGAACTAATATACGATTGTCCTTGCACCAGTGTCTAGCGAAATGTATCGATTGTGTTTAAGATCAAATAACAATTCTGCTATAATCACGGAAGTATCTGGATACTTTCTGAGAAAACTATTTAACATACAAATTAATTCAATTTTATCGTAAAAGGATCATATCCTAGTCTAAGGAAATATTTTCTTTTCATAATGCTAATGTAAATTTATGGATTTGAATATCATTCGCTATTAAATTTTTGTTCTTATTAATTATTAAATTATTAATCACGATAAATGAATAAATTGAATTTCACAATGTGGGCTGAATATCATGAATTTTATTACCCAATAATCTATACATCTACTTTGTGATCTACAGTTTTCCTAAAGTACGTAGAAATGAAGTCGAAAGGCAAGTCGAATCGATTTTAAATAGAACCCTTTGCAAGAATGGACGTTTCGACGAATATTACAAGCTTGGTATTTTCTGGATTTGCATAGAACCGGAGCCACAGCAGCTTCTCGAATACGTATATGTGATGTGTGTGTGTGTGT
>NW_020214791.1:1293009-1465883 GCF_003070985.1 Temnothorax curvispinosus | reverse complement strand
AACAAATCGGTCGAATTGGAGATATATATATATATATATATATATATCTCCAATTCGACCGATTTGTTATCCTGGACCGAATATTCTGCGCAATCCGAATAAGATGTACTGACTGGACGTATCGGAAGAAATAGTCCATCGGTTGTAATATTTGTTGAAAAACATTTTATTCGTTTTCAGTTTATGTTTGCATTTATTGTTATCAATCTTTTAAACACCTATTGAAGATATCCTCGAGATTATTTTATAATATACTTGTATATGACACACACACACACACACACACACACACACACACACACACACACACATTTTTAATAATATATATATATATATTATACATAGAATATTATTTATAATATGTAAATGAAGTTGATTTTTTTTAGTCGCTCGCTGATTTTCCATCACGCGATTAGTCTATTTAAGTTTTATTTAAAATATAAGATCACACGGCACAGAGGAAATCTCTTGCAATAAATCACTAGTAGAACTCAAAGAACAGTGCAATATCTTAGATGTCGATTCCTTTGCCAGTTGATTTTAGTTCTCTATCGACATTCTTGAAAAGTCAAATCCACATCGCGCAGAGACTTGCCAAAGGAAGTTCATAGTGGAAACGGAAACAAAAGCGTAGAACAAAGAAGAATAAATATTCAGGATATCCGCAAACAAGGAAGGTTTACGATTTTATGTATAAAAATTGTAGAGTTACCTCGATCGCCATGTTACAAACGCTCTCATATTTCTTTGCTGCAAAATGCCCCGAGGGATGGAGAGGCGCGGAAGTGTGTTATAGAGCACAAAGGAGAAGGATTTTGGGAGAAAATGTACAGACACAGTAGTGCAACCATTCGACAGACCTCAAAACATGAAAAATGGACTGAAGTTTAGCTATGTTAACAGTTGTAGCTGCCCTCGTTATCATTTTCTCACGTTAAATAATTTTTTTTTTAACCTTTCAAAGACGAATAAAATTACTCTAAAAAATTTTCATCATGCCGCGGATAAATTTTTGCGTTTCTCCATTCATATTCCACAAACTGATTTATTGCTGCAAGTTCTTAATTTTCTTTGTTGTCACGACGCATGTACAGAGTATGCGAAATACATACACCTTGCCTTACTTTACCGGCACTCTCTCCAGTCCCTTCTTTTATTTTCTACATCGTTCGTTTCTTTCCCTTTTGTCCTATCCGTAGTGCTGCAAAAAGGGTCGCTGCGTCGCAACGTTAAAGTGCATTTCACCTGGGAGGAGCTTAACAGTAATGGCTTGCATCGTTTCGTCGAAACAAACATCGATCGTCCGGCAAGTGGTTGGCATCCGAAAACGTAGTGTATAATCTATGATTATTGAAACAACTATGTAACGTCGATTTGCATGCAAATTGCACAGCAAGAAAATCGAGAATTCAATGAAGTATTTTAATTTGAAATTTTATGGTGTCTGATTTCTTATTCAAGTTAACATAAGAAAAATATAACGCAAGAATAAAACACGTATCGATCTCCTAAATTGATGTTGATTCACAAACTCATCGGCATTTCCTCAAGTCTATATCCTTCGACACACAATTATATACTTTTCTTGTGTTTGTTCCGATCCAATCTTCTTCCTTCAACGTCCCAGCCAACGTCGTCGTTGTATGCGAAGCTGACGGTCGAGGTATTTTCCTCGAAAATTCGTTCGAAGGGATACTTGATGCTTGCGTAACGACGTGGTCCATGGAAGAGGATACCTTCGCGGAAGGCCTGTAGATTCTCACTCAGGTTTGCAGGCAGTCAAACCGCAGTGTCGGATTACGGTACTTGTAAAGACGGACGAGGACGAGGAGAAGAAAGAAAAATAGGTGGAAAAGTAGCGAGATAAGGGCGAACGCATTGTCTTCCCTTCAAATTGTCACTGCTCGCGTCACTTTCGTCAATCAATGAATAAATATCGCGTGATCGGTCATTACGCTATTGTGAAGATACCTTTATGACGATGAAGATGTTAAGCGGGACCACCGTTTTCTACCTTTCTCTTCTTACAACCGCACGGCATGAATGGCTCATTTCCCGATAGCCTCGACTCGCAAAGCGTGAAACAAGTTGAACGAGCGTACTCGATAATCGAGTCGGTTGTTCACGCGGTTGCCTCATCGCCTAGGCGTGCTAATTGCACTCATTATCGACGTTACCGGAATACGGAAGACTGCTCCGTGGCGGAACGTTTTCGAGCGTTCTTTTTTTGTAAGTAGAGGAAATGAACAGTGAAATCAATTGTATCGACGAATAGGTTAGATACTGTATATAAAGGTATACGATGGATATATTCAATTTTATACGAAGTGAAAATATTTGATGAATATAGCATAAAATGTGTGCAACAAATCGATTGATTAAATAAAACATTTTGTATTGAAAGACATGTTAAATATATTCCGCTTAACTTGAAATATTTCTGAACTTTAAATCCTCGATAAATAATTTCGATGAAATTAACTTTGCATATGTTCAAGCGAAATTTTTGGCTGAAATACGAAACCCGTATTAATAATAGCATTATTTTGTTGAAATATATATTATTTGTAATGCACATTTAAAGGATCGATATCACGCAATCCTGAACTCTAAACGCAATCTAATCGGGCACTTGTGTTACTCTCAAGCTTTCCACGGTTTTATTTAGAAGCAAATTCAGCGATTCAGGATGTTCAGAAACGTCTCGAATCCCGACCAAAGTATTCCACGAGAGTAGAAGGAAGTAGATACGCGGGACGTTTTATCGGCAAAGAAAGAAAAAGTATCTATTTACGAGTCGCGTCGTGTGTTCTGTTTATTTCGACGTGGCGTGATCAAGGAAACCAGAGTTTTAATTTTCCGCCTCAGCGACTAGCTAGCCGGAGAATCAATGAGAATTAGAGAGTAGGGTAGCACCCTGGCTTACCCTCGAACGAAAAGGAATACGTTGTTAGGACGATGAATTGCGGGAGAGCGGCGCGTGGAAATGCAAAGGGCACCGTCTTTGCTAAACGTCCGCTTATGTAAATATGTAAATATATACGTGAGTCACATATTTATTTTATTGATAGCCGGCGTAAAGCAGAATTCGAAATAAAAAAATAGATAAATCGAACGCGGCGACCTGCGCGAATAAAATTTTATTCGTATTTCCAAGATATAAAGACGTTCAGTCCGCAGTAACCTGTCACCCTAGATCCCACCAACATTTTTAGCTTAATAGTTCCTAAAGTCGTTCGTCAAAGTATATACACTCGTAGCAATTTTCTTTAGAAAGGTCGCGTCGCACCTTGGGGCCAGTAACTCGGGAGATCTTCCAGCGCAAGCGAGAAATTTAATCGCGACTCGTTCGTACGATTAAATGTCACCGCTGCCATACACGTGAGACCGAGTCGGGGGAGACAGAGACAACGGTGTCCCGGGAAATGAAAGGGTGCAAGACGAAGTCGCGGGACGCGTCGCACGAAGGACAAAATGGAGAAAGAGGGAGAGAAACGGAATAAGAGAAGGCGAAGAGGAGAGAGAGGTAGTCGAGGACGAAGGGTAGATCAGCAGGGCCCCAGATTTCCCCAGTGATTGTCTCGCAAAGTCTCGCAGAGTCTCGTCAGACCATTCATCGGCGACGTGCCGAGACTTCGAGTCTAGAAGGTTGCAGCCCTCCGCTAAACCGTCGCCAGTCCTTTTTCAACCCCGACGAAAGAGGAGGCAAGAGCTGAATCGCTTGACGTCAACCCGCGTGTGTTTTATCCCGCGCGGCTCTGTCTCCTTCTCTACACCTGTCTCTCACCCTTACTCGCTACCACGCTCCCCCTCCTCATTCACCCTTTGATGATGAAATTGCCGAACTGGCCGATAACACTGATTGAAAAAAAGGCTCCCACACAAAATCGAATTTCCAGTTACGAGCACCCCTGGTATAGCCGAGGACACCGCGATACCGATTGCTTTGATCGCCATGTATATACAGCCCTCCGTTATGAAACCCCTTGCGATCACCCTAAAACTTGAACAGAAATTACAGTTATCAAATGAATCTGATTTAGGCTTCTGACATTTCAATCGCATAATTATAATTATGATGTGTTTGATGTATAATCTTAGTGAAGAACAAATAATTCCATTAATATTTATACAATGATATCTTCAACAATGAGACATAACAGTTATATTATTAATTTTAGTGATGTTATTACGTTATCAGCAAAAATTACGATCTTCTCGTAAGGTCCATAAACCCGCATTTCCCTTTCGTTTTCCATTTAATCGTCGTGACGTTTCAGAAACCGTTCGCTCTTGGCGGAGCAGATCAGGCATTCGCCTTTGATTAACGAAGCCCTCGACGTCCAAAGAAACGATTTACATTTCGGCGAAACGCGGCAAAATTTGCGAAACTGGTCAGCAGCCGGCACGGTCGGCGCGTATTAATTAGAGACTCGCCCTTAAAGTACCAGCGAGGCACGGCCTTAAAGTACGGCAGACGTGGTCTGGCGAATTCAGTGCTCGGATTTCACGTAGTCAGACGCGGGTTTAGTGCGCCGTGGGGGTAATTATTCAAGCGGCATCCCCCGTGGCGGGAGAGTCACGCAAGGGTACGGCGCGCGGCGGCGGAGGGTGTGAGTGAGCCGGCCTGAGGGGGCGCGAGACGGCGACGGGAAGGTTTCTGAGCGCGTCATCCATCACTCCGTAACGTACGCATGTACCCGCGAGTGCCCTGAAATAATTGAGCGAGAGCGGCGGAATCGTTTCTCCTCGGTAATGCTAGCGACTGAAATTTTGTTCGTTTCTCGGCGGGCGAGCCGTATCCGCCCACGGAAAAGCGGACGAATAGAAAAATGGAAGCTTCCACGATATCTCCACTTTGAAAATGTTAATGCGTTTATTCGCCTCAACTATTGCGGCATTTGAGAGTGCATAATTCTCTGACGGTGATGTATGAACGTACTACTCTCGCATACGAATTTATACATATAACGTGAGTGCATATACGTAAGTACATAATATACGCTCGTAATATACGCTCGTATTTTTGGCAGAATATGATTCTCCCGTTTCTTCACGAGCACAATGATCAATTCAGTTAGGGATAATAATATAATTACCACATTATATGCGAATTACTCTTCAGTGGCATTAATGTCTCTGAAAGAGATTTCAGTTGCAGCGGCGAGAATCACAAATGCGAAATTGTAAGTAAAGAGGGGGATGTCGCGAGCAGGAAAGCCGATGCTTCGTCCGCTTGGTGAACGCTTCGGCTTCCCCAGTCACGCTTCCCCAGCACGACTTTGATTATTCCAGAGCCGTACGATTAGTATTCTGTAGAAGGGAGAAAAAATGGACGGAGAAAGGAGTGAGGAAAGGGGTTAAGGAGAGAGAGAGGAAGCAAAAGGAACGAAAGCGCGAGAGATTGAGCGTAATAGCGCGGAGGAAGGAAGCGAGGAAGCGGATACCGAAGTCGTTACGTTTCGGTTCGGCATGCCGGACCACCGCGCGCCCAGTTCGTTTTATAAAGCTGCCTACGAAATTAAGAAGCTGTAAATTTGCGATCCTGAATTAGTATTCCGCCAGACACTTCTTCGCGCCGTCTGGAAATCGCTGCGAAGTGGAAGGCGCCAGCGAAACGATATCGAGTTGGGGCGAATACAAAGGGAAAGCATTTGTGTCGGGAAGGCAAGCGCAAAGAAAAGACGGGGAGGGGGCTACCTTACAGAGCGACCGAAATGGTGAGCGTAATCCTCTTTTTGGGCCCTTCCATTCCCACCATCTTCTCTTCCCGCTCTCGTTCTTCTTCCACGTGCGATACGTGCTTATTTTCGGGGAAGGGGAGGGAGGGAGGGGTAAGATCGACGAGTTGCGACGCGTAAAAAACGAGCCACCCCTGAAGGGATAATCTCGGCGAGAAAAATATCGGCGATCATTCCCGTGCTCGGTGACACAGCACGGTACTCCATTGCTCAACCGTTGCAATATACTCGCCGCGATATATGTTGCCGCTTATTTCAAGGTTCAAACCTGGTAACAAACGAAATAACGTTAATGACGCCAGTGATGCGTGATAAGATATCGCAGGCTTATAAGCTTGTATGATATGTGATATGTTGCGTAAGACAGAAGCGCGTAAGTCAACACACTTATTTCATGCCTGTTTAATATCTTATCCCCTTATCCTTTAAATAAATGGATTAATAATTGTTACTTTCCTACAATCATTAAAAATATTGAAAAGTTTCCTGAATTTTAATCATCGCGATAATGAAAATTAAGAGAATCCTTTCCTTGAAGGATTGACGCTGCAACGTTAATATGAGGCACGCTAACATTTAATTTAATCAGCTTGTTGACACATCGTTACATCGTGACAAATGAGCTTTCACTCGCCACTGTTCTGGCCGTGATAAAGCGAAAATTCTAACAATAAAGACGTTACATTCCGCGTATCCTAAAATAATTGAATATGCGCTGGAGTGAATTAGCGGCGGCGTTGAATTAAATATAAGACGTCGGTAAGCCTTGGGGTTGGATCGTCGGCGGCGCTTGCTATTAATGTCACCAGCCCTAACCGCGGGTCATGGACACCGTTAGAAGGGTGCATTCTTAATCAGGTATGCCTTTCGGTACACCCGCGCGCCCTAAACCGAATGAGATAATAAAGCTGCATCCGCAGCAAACCCCTAATAAGTTTACGAAATCTGGACCAACTAGTTAACGCGGCAGGTCCATTGCAATATTAATAATAAAACGGCAACATGGTGCGTTTGATAAAACAGCAAAACGCTAATCCGATAATATAATTCTATATACCTATGTATAAATATAATTCGAGGATTCGCGCATAATTACTACGTAATTGTTGATCAATTAAATTCTTGTACACAAATTGACAAGAATTGTATTTAATTTGTTAAACATATTTTGTATAAATTCTTTAACAAAAATCGATTTTTTTTATTTGCAACTAATGTTATTTTAGCGATGATTTAATGGAAAATCATTACTTACAATATTATAATTTTTAAGATGAAAAATTCGGCCAATTAAATTCCAAATCATATTTCTGCATAATAAGAAAAATGACAAGATACATCGTTACGTGTCTGTATTCTTAATTAATCGCTTGCACAACTTGCAAATCCTTTTCTTTCAAACAATCACTATATTGTCTGTCTCCAACAGACTTGCTCTTTGTGATTGCTAACTTGCGAGACTTGGATAGATAAATCTTGAGAACCCAACTACTCAGACAAAAGTGTCATCGTTATAGCAATATGAAATCCCTGTGCATTAAATCGCGGACGAGATTCCTTAAGAAATCACTCGCGCGAATTGCGAGAGACGGCGATACAAATCGTATATACCGTGACGAATTTACTTTCTCCCGTTCGCGCAATCCGACGGGACAACCGCGTCGCCGGCGCGAGCGACACAAAGGGTGAGCGATGATGAATTGGATGCAACTCGCATCCCCTTGGCGCTCCCCCGGAGGGTTCATGACGCTTCCCGATATACGCGCCCGGCCCCATACTACACCTACACACCCACATACACACGTGACATTTGCTCGTACGCGATTTCGTGGGTGCGCGGCTACTTAACGATTCGCCCGGTTTTTGCACCCGGCAGTGACTCACGTTCTCGCACACATGTGCCACGCAGCCACACGCTAACTTCGCCGGCCAAGTCGGCGGATTCTGAAATTAAATTACGAATTACGAGCGCGGGTGTACACGAGGCGTTCGCAGCGGTGAGGCTTGGCGGCAGTGGCGGCGGCGCAGCGGCGGCGGCGACTTTCGAAGGGGCGGTTTACGAGACTTTACGACTTGCAGTTATTTCCTCGGTGGCGAGCTCGCGGCAATGCACGGAGAGAAACGCCGACAACGGGGGAAAGAGGCTTCGAAATGACTCGTTTACGAGACGACCTTTGAACTCACTCTAATTTTTTTTCCTTTTTCCTAGCGAGTTTGTATCCAGTCTGTCCGCTGCAGCGTCACAATGCCAATACAAGAGGAAGCTTATGGAAACTGTATGTGCTACTAGATTATCTCGTTAGCAATTGTTATAGTTGCAGCAGAATATATGTATGAATATTCAATGATTTATTATCGTTCAATTTATATTTCGCATTTTAATGTCATTTTAATTCAATTGTAAGGAGAATACAAGAGTTAGAATGTAACAATAAGATTTAATTTTAATTGCCTGAAAATGTCGTTATTTTTGCATCAATTCTGGAATATGGCGAAGAGATAAAAAGGCAAAATAATGATTATTGACATAAAATTCAATTGTATCGACATAAAAGTCAATTAGAATATTAATTCACATCTCCAGTGCACGGCACAAAACGTAGGATATTAATACCTAAAAGATTTAAAATCTTCTTAGGAAAAAGATTCTATAAATGACGCGAATAAACATCATTTCATTTTATTTTTGATGTAGTTTCGACATTTCGATTAGACAATATTTCTCGTTTACTTTGCGCGGTAATCTTGTAAAGACCGACAATGCGTTCGGCAATGTAGCCCTCAACGGCGGCCAACTTTAATGTCCGACACCGTCAGTCGTTAGATTGATGTAGCAGCATCAGTCGAGTATTAACCTGAAATGAGCGTATAATGGCGGTGTCGGGTATTTGATGCCCGTGCTCAGGCTGCAACGTATGGCGTCCGCTTGTATGCAGGTCCTAGGATATTGGGCTTACATTATATACGCCGTTCATGTAGTTAAAATTAAGCGATATATCGATATGCCGAGGTATCCGAATACATATCATATGCGGTTATATATGAATATACACTAGGATGGTATCAATTCAATTCATGCAAATTTACATCTGTCAGTTATTGCATTTGTAGCATCGTAATTCTTCGAATTTATTAACGACGATTAAATCTTTTACGATCTAATCTGAAATAAATATAAGCTAATTCATTATTATTAAAATTTTACAACTAGTTCGAGCAAAGAATTTAGGATTCCAATCGAGGAATAAGATAAATCCAGTAGATTCGTCGACGATAAATTTCCGAATTTCCAGATCATGCTTGCCACGCGTGCGTGTATGGTTAAAGTGAAGTCGGAACAGATTCAAGAATACTTACGACTAAATTGACTTTACTTGTTCAGGACAGTTTTTCAACCTGTACATTCTCGTTCCGAGAAACGGTGCAGACAATTGACATTGTGATAAAGATTCGAAGTGCAAACCGATTTCTCTTTTTCTCCTTCGCGATTCTTCCGCCGGCTCCTCGCAGGAGTGTAAATATCGTACGTATAGGATTTAGAGCGCGTGTTTGTGCACGTCCGTGTGCCGAGAGGTACCGAAGGAAAAGTCTCCATTCTTAAAATTCCCGGTGCCCAGGCGCCCGGTGCGGCTCGCGACGATATTGGAAAAGCTATCGACGCCTTCTCATCTACTAGCCGGCGTTCAACGTACAAACCGGATGAAATATTCGGACGCAATTTCTTTATGATAATTCAATTTATCCCTCGGTCGCACGTCAGCGGGCGCGCGATGTGCATTGGCTCTATCGGGTTGTACCGATACATACCTGACGTTACCCCTCCCTGACGTTACCCCTCTCCCGGACCTTTTATTCTGCAAATGGTCGGACCTTATTCGCCCATATACTGCTGGGAATAGCCAACCCGATAAAGAATCCCACCCGTCTTCCGTGAATTCATTTCGCAAGTACCTTCGAAACTCGCTGCCTCTCGAAGATTCATGAAAATTGATCGATCCGCACCTTCGGCGAAATTTCTCGCGCGAGATATTCCCTTATTCGATCTTTGAAATGCTCATTCTCGGATGGAACGTTCTCGCGCGACAGTGTGTAGCGTCGTCTGGCTAATGTTTAAATTAATATAATCAAAATTGTACTACTAGAATTGTACTACTAGAAATTTAAATTTGCATTTCGTTCTTTCGCTTCTGCGGCAATATTAAACAGATAATGTTTTTTGAATAAATGCTCCTACAAAAAATGCTGCTACTTCTTACGTGTAATTAATCATTTCTGCTGTATTCTAAAATATCCTCGCGTGAAAGAAAATATTTTCTTTCTAAATTTTTTTCAAAGCTTCAAGATTCTTTTTGGAAACAATATTCTACACATCGTATATATCTATACATCTTTCAAAGCAAAATTAATCTCCTAACAGCAGTCCTTGCTTCCTTCATCGACTGTTACTTCCAAATGGTTGACCAATTCGTCGTGCTTCATAACAGCCGTATATATATTTCGTTCATAATCCATCTCGTATCAATTTATCTTAAGCGTATCGAATCGTATCCGTGAGTGTCTTTCCCTTCTCTTATTTTCCCGTTTTCCCCGACTACCCCATCTCATCCCGACGTCCTAGCGCGAGCGACATTATCCGATTATTTCCGACCGCCATTTTCCACGGTCCCACAATGCATCCTTCGATTGCGACGAGTCTCGATTGTATTTTCGTAAGTGATATTTGCTGAGAAAACTTTGGCCACTTTACTTTAATTGTTTCTCCCTCCCCGCGCGCAATCGCGCGATAAGCGAAATCCGTCACGATGAATAAATATCCCCAAATAGACATGCTGGACGAATTTACTTTATCGCAAAGAATCGTGATATTTTCCGAAGAATTGCGATATTTTCTTCCACGTTAACATACATTTTTTAACTCTCATCTTCTACCTGTAACCCCGAGTTCTCGAAAGAAATAATAGAACGTAAGTGAACTGCTCATAAAGCTTTTAAATCTATTATCGAACGTCGAGTTTTATCGCGAATTTTTTCTTTTATATTTGCGCGTTAATTGTTGAAATTTTCTCAGACCTACAATCCCGAAACTAAACTATTACTCGACGGCAACGAATATGATTTATTAACGTCTCGCGAAAGTTTGACGAGATGTTGCAATTAATTCTGCGATATTCAAGAGGTATTCCAAGTTACTTTGCTGACTCACATTGCCAGGATGTTTGCTAATAAGGCGCATTCACGGTTCAACGCGCAATATAATTATGGATAATTTGGAAATAGCGGTCGTATCAATCGTGCGGTCTACTCGCGTATTTTCCGCTGCGGAGCGCTACGAATCAACAGTAAAGAGTAACGCGAAAGGATTATTATCGGTCGTATAAATCGGTAACGCAATTAACGCTGGGTGTTAGGAGGAAATTACAAGTGTGTTATGGCTTACGTATACGTCGAATAAAACGCGGCCGATACGCGTACCGTTATTAGAGCGCCCGCACTGTTCTGTATAGCAAGTTGCTAATTAGTTCGCCAGATGGACAAACCGTTTGCGGTAAAATTGGCTCAGTTATGTAATAAGTCCTCGTATATTGCAGGCTGCTAACGGACTTTGGCGGTTCTACGTAACCACCCCTCCCCTTGATTTCCAATCGTTGAAAAGGGAAGCAATATTCCAGCGTTATTTAGTCGATAACTGCGTGTAATCTATGTTTACGCCGATATCGTCACATTTTCGCACATTTATAATTTTTGTTAAAAAAAATTAATGTAAAATTATATCTTCTAAGCTAAGATAACGTTAATTAAATTCGGCCGTCTTCGAACAATAAAGAAGAACGTTACGACTGATATCTCATTTAAATCACGCAACGTTTCGTTCGCCATCGTCAAAAAAGGATTGCCTCAGTTATACGTTTTCAGAATGTGCTCGGCGGCATTATGGGCGAGGGGAGTTTCCGAGCTTACGTACGAGGGATTGCTGGTTATACGTCGGACGTTAAACCGGCTTGGAAATAGTTTCCGGAACTAATTTACTCGCGAGGGTCAGCGTCGTCGTCGCCGTCGCCGCCACCGCCGCCGAATATCCTCTTTATTTCACGTTCGGCTATCGTCCTCGAAATCGCTGCGGTCGCGAAGAGCGAACTTCGAACACGGATATAACACTCGATCCATTTTCTGACTGCGAACCAATATTATCTTTGATCCAACGTCGTCAACCATAGTAACGCCTGAATATAATTCGAATACCGAGAATTCCTATGTTATACCGCGCCGCGCGAGAGAGAGACGTACGATTACCTACGATCGAATCAACGTATGTACTACATGTCGTATTCTAGTTTTGTGATCGTCGATGAAGCACTCTCTCTTTATGTGTACAAATAAAATTGTTTGGAAACTTTATTTTTTTGCTCTGTCGTGCCTTATACGTTCAAAGTTATATTAAAATCATGTATGATTTTTCACATGTATCGATTTCACTCTAATTTTAATCATCTCTAAATTTAATAAGCTATTCTCAGTTTTTTACATTTCTAATTCAATTATTCGCTTATTCCAGGTGAAGATTTGTCCCTGTATAACCGCGACTCCGACAAGGAGTGACTATCGAGGTACATGAAAGAAGGACATGAACTACTCGCAAGGTAAGCCAATTCCGTTCGATAATATTACGTTCTAAAATATAACGTAGAAATACATCTCCTGGCTCCTCCCGGCGGTGAACGATTTTACTTTACAAGAGAGACGCGTCACCGATATCTCCGTGTATCTATCGAATTCACCGAAGGTTTGTCCTCGTCCGATTTCCAGCCCGCCCAAGTGAACGGGCGGCGGTCTGAAACAGTTCGGAAATTCACTCAACTAATCAAATACCGCTAAAACCGCTAAACAAGTTAGGTTAGCAATCTACGTGCTCCGAATGGCAACTCCGAACTGCTGCGGCTGCGAAGCGCGAAAACGCTCGCGACTGCTTCCGCAATCCGCACGCCATCTTCGCCCTCTCATCCACCTACATTCCTTAACGAGGGGAAACGACTCGATGCAGACGTGTACGGATCGCCTAATCGACGGTCCAAGTTACGCGATTCCAGGTTTTGACTTTGTCGTGTCCATCGTGTCATCGTCTAGTTGGTACAAGAGCGATCGATAGAGCGGTAACCTCTCCAATTTACAATTAGAATAAAGCGCGATAACGCATTAAAAACTCAAGGAAATTATATTAATATTGTATCTTTATATAGAAAGAACATTCCTCCTACATATAAAATTATGAAAAAGCAAAGATTGAAAAAAATAAGACAAAGCGTTTTTTACGATATTTTTCTTTAAAAAATTTAGTGATGTTTTAGTATCACACTTTATTATGGTTTTTGAAGATGTCTTTTCTTTCGCGCTAGTTTTCAGAGTTGAATTAATCAATAATGATTTAACGAGTTTTCTAACAATTTATACACAAACTATAAGACTATATATCCTAATAGTCCCAATTCCATTTATAAAATTTATTAAAATCGCTGTGGAACTTTTTGATTGGGAATGCAGTCCATGTATGTGTCGGATCAGATAGCTAATCAATATGTCTCGAGGGTGCAATGACACGTGCTGTCGTCCCGTCAAGATGTTTTCTCCCCCTCTCGTGACCTAATTGTCCTCATATTTTTGACATCGGACGTTATCTCGTCTACCTGCCTAATAGAAGAGCCGCATAGGGGACATATCCGTAATATCTAAGCATCTTTCTGGTCATTCACATGCAAATGTATGCTGAGTCGACCACTAGGCTCTCCACGGATGAGCGGATCCACAGTCGATGTACAGCGGACACTGATCCCTCGTTGCATCCTTTGTCCTTGCAACGTCTTTTCAGCATTTTCGTCTCGTTTACTATTTTACGGAGGGATACCTTTCCGAATGAAAAAGAGCGTACAAATTAGTCGGATCGTTAGTGAAATCCATATTAACGAGACACCCGATTCTCCCTCAGTGGAAACGCACTCCGGATCCCATGTTAATTCCAATCCCCAGGTCTTCAACAACGCACAAAGAGGAGAGAGTCGCAGCGACAGCGTTCTGTATTTCTTTTGTTGCGGTAATACTCTCCACTAAACAAGTCCTGAATATTTTAAACATATTTCACAGAACGCACATAAATACCGTACGAAAGAAATATTTTTCTTTCTCGTTGTCGTGCACGACAAGAAGAGAAAAATATACACGACTGCGTCGCGAATGAGAAATGAGGATAAATCATTCGCGTGTTTCAACTGCTTGACGACGTTAGGCACAGACAAAGGAACTGATTAGCCTTCGTAATTGAAACGCGGAAAGGAATAACAAATTAAGATACGACAATTGAATAGCACGGAATAAAAATACAATGTTGCTTTTACAACTTTGTGTCTTTTCAATTTTCCTTACATATCAAAGGGTTACGATCGATAATTTACTTCGGATCGGTTTGCTTGGGTGTCGCCGCAACCCCTCGCGCGGGAATGGCAACCCGGTCGCAACTTCCTTTCGAAGGACGAAAAGGAAATGTAGAAAACGAACGCGAACGGCCGCCGAATACAGGGCGGATGATGAATTTAGCCCGTTTTAAAGAGGTTATTGATAGAATCCATTCCCGGTTCTAAACGCATGGTCGATCGAGCGAGAGACCCAGGACCGTTAGACTATCCCCCATGCTTTCTCTCACCCTTAACGTAATTACGAATCCCTCTCGCTCTCTCCGGCCTGGTCAAAGACGACTAAATATTTCCGCTCCGCAACATTTTCTCTACCTCGTTCGCGCTAAGCCGATATTTATTCAGGCGTTTGCCCAAACGAATACCCGCCGTAAACCAACGTTAATGTCAAGAGTTATCGCGTAACACGGTCTCGACGAGTAGCGCGTTCGCGCAGCTACCATTTCATCCAATTTGCAGCGCTACAGCGTATAGAGTGCACCGAATGGGTTGCGTCGTAACGCGCGCGTCGCGTTTATCGATGTAAATTCACGGAGGAATTGTTCCCGGGTGTGAGTCAAAGCAAGATTATCTACTTGTTCATTGCGATAAATAACTCGGATAGAAACTACATCGACGTCGACGTAGCGGGACGAAATGGAATGCATATCTTTAATTAGCGGCATGCGCGCGAAATCGCGCAATGAAAGACGTGGTCACAGCGGAGGAAAGTGCTGAAGTGACTCTGTGCGATATGAACCGCTTTCTCCGCATACAGCTATCTAAGAAATTGACGCTAATCCACCTCCGTCTTACGAATTAACTCTTTATGCGGCGCTTCGTGGAAGGGGACGCGAGTCGGACTGCGAGAAAGAAATGCCGCCAGGAACTCTCTTCATCCGCCAACCATCCGGCTTATATATTGTAAATACCACGTAATCTGATGACCTCCCGGCGACGGTCCCTTCATTACCAGCGCGGGTGCCATTGTTCCGTAGGTATAATTGAATTCCCAAGGCAGCCGCTGCCGCCAGCTAACCCTCATCCTCTCGACATCAGCGATCCGAGAGAACCGCCGATTCCACGTTGGAACTCTACGAGACCCTGATTTACCCCATTCAGTCGGGAATAATGCGATATCTCGTCCCCCCCGAAAGCCACATCGAACCTCGACTCGAGAGAGCGGGGGTCATTTCGACAGAGGAGCGGGTTAGTCTAAGCTCGTACACGATTCCGAATGTCCATCCGTTCATCGCCCAAAATCTTCCGCTCGTCTCCGCGAATGTCGCTTCCACTTTGAGTGCAAGCCAACAATGGATTCTATCGATGCGCCCGAGAATGGTCGATAATTCGAAACTGAACGCCAACCTCCGCTACGTTATATTCCGCGTAATTTCGGTTTCGAACGTGGATTATCAGAGTTGCTCTCTGAACCATATAAATTTAATACGAACCAGCTCGCAATGTACGTAAGGTTCGGAGCGCTATATGCTCGTATAGGTTTGCATAAATAATGTAATTTCACATTTGCATGAATGTGTGCGAAATATTTCTCGATATTTTCTTTACGCATAAATTTTTAAATTAATTTACAGAATATTTTCACTTGAGAAAAATATCAGAGCGTCGATTTCCAAATTACAAATTACAAATAACTGAAAACGATTTTTATTTTTCTTTTTCGAACTGAATTATATGGAAATAAATCACCTGTTACTTAACTTTACATCTTCATATAAAATTTTTACTCGGGAAATAAATTTTGTATTGTAAGTAACGTTCGTTATATTACATTATAAATTTTCACGAATGACAACTAGTGATCAAGTTCTTAATGGTCTTTTAAGTGTCAGAACGATCGTTTCACCAGTGAATTGCCCGATTTACTTAGAACACACTAGAGTATTCCTATCATCCCCTTTCTAAGTCTGACGGCAATAATTTTACTCGAGCACCTCCTGTGTGAGAACTCGCACCGTAATCCACGATACGTACGTTAAATATGCATGCATTACAACGCGCGATAAATATTGACTTTAATATATTAAAATTATGTATGTGACTTTTAATGTATCAGAATTATCACATCAAGCTCAAAGCGCAATTTTCCATTGTGCATAAATCTACACAAGTCTCACGTGCGTAAAAATAATAAATTGGAAAAAGAGATACCCATTTTAATATTTTACCGCTTAACGAAGATATATTTGACTGAAAATTATTTCTCATTTTTGCGGAAAATAATTTTCGCGCGCAGAAAAGTGGAAATTTTAAAACGGTCTGCTCAAACGATAGAAATAATCTGATAAAAACTGAAGTGCCATCCTCATTACAACAAATTGGATATAATCAGCTGTTATACAGCTGTATATATACGTATAGTATGGATAATCACACATGAATTAGAAGGTCGACTTCATCGTCGTTTATCAAATACCGCTGACTGTCAGTTCGAGATGATAATAAAGTGTGTAACGTGTCTAACTGGGGAAACGCCGCAGACATTCGCTAATCGTAAGTGTCAGGAGGTCGTCGCAGCATTCAGAAACCAGGACCACCTATGGCGTTCTGGATGTTACGGTCTGTCGCATCTAGGATCCCGCCAGTGATCATGAATAACAATGCCGATAACGCGTCGACGTCACCGTATGCGCTGTCCGTAATTAATGCTCGTCAGACGCCTGGAATGGAAAACTCACATTTTCTCCCCGTGCATCTCCGTGTTCCAGTATGATCTAGACGTTGAGGTGCCTCCACACTTTTTTTACGACACTGACAGGTATGTGCGTGTTCTTCGTACAAACAATTTCCTGCGCGACTAATTTCGTGATGCGTTCTGTTTTCGTTGCGTCGATGTACAAAACACGATAAAGTAGCTCGATTTAAATCAAGATTAAAATAATAATATCACGCGCATGAAAAGCGTAACACAGAAATTACACATCCACGTAATCCGCATAATCGGCTGATTAAATTATGTATGATTTGTGACAATTTAAGAATTAAGAGCTTATAATTTATAGGGATAAAGTGGACAGGTATTATAGTGTAATATCTGTCTTTTTCATAAGTAAAAAAACGATTGGTGTAATACTAAAATTAATAACTAGGACAAATTGTATTTTTCTCCTTTTGTTGCCGATGGAAACTTTCCCGATAGCGAGAACGCAAAAATTTTCATCAGCGACGAAATTCTTTCAGAGTCGTGTAAATCGCCTTTGTGCAGGAGATACGCACATCGTGAGCATAAACACGCCGTTCGCTGCACGACGCTGCAGGTGCCCTGTCATAGTCATGACTGATGACCGACATTACGATTTGTCAATAACAATTGTCCCGGGCATAACCGCCCCGCGCAAACTGCAACTGATAGCTAACATCGATTGTCCACGTCGACGTAACTGTCCGCCACCCGGAGTGACCCATAACGTATCCGCACCAAAAATCTGCCGCGGACAGCCGGGCGCGAAAACGGATTCGCCCAGGCAACGTTGTCGCGGCTGGTACGCGACGTCCACGCGAACACACGCGACCGATCATTTCGCAGCATTGCCAATTTTAGTGTATTTTTTCTCGGTTCTTTTTCCTCTTTTTTTTTTTAAACAATCGAGGGTCAATCCGCGCGTCAACTCGCCCGCCGTTCAACTGGAAACGAAAGCTATTATTCCGTTGGGAAATAACGGGGCTTTTTGTTCGTCGCGAAGTGTCTCCCCGATAGACTGACGTTCAACATAATTAAAAATTGTTACAGCAACGCGGCGTTTTGTTATTCATTATTGGTGCGTGGAATTTTTGATATCACACGTTATTAATTTCTTTATGATATTTAATCGAGATAACATCATTGCGCATAGAAACATCCGTTGTCGGTGGCGCAACAATTATGCGAGCGGATGAACGGCTGCGCGATGTTGGAGTTACTGCGCGATTGCTTTCTCGAACGCACGCATCTCGAACGCGGAAAATCCCGTGAGATTTTTTCCTCAGCCACTCTCGATCGCCCTGCTCTCAACGAGTAGAAAGAAGTGAATGTAGGAAATTCAATTTGATCGCCGACACGATTTTCGATTGGCAGACAGCTCGAGAACACGTGTGTGCTGCGAGTGCAACGAGGAAAGAGTGGGAGGGAGGAGGGAGGGGCGAGGGAGGGAGGGAGAGAGAGAGAGAGAGAGAATGAACGGAACCGAGTCAGTAACGAGTCGCATTGTGCGACTGAGGAGATCTTTCTCATTTCTCTTGCCTTCGTTTTATTTTCCGTCGTAAATTTATCATCTATTCGTTCGTGGATATACGCAACCTCGCAAAGCAAGCTGTGGACTGGACGATTCCGTGCCCCTTCAAAAGTTATTTTTCTTTCTTTACTTGATTCGTAGGCATTTCGAACATCTACGCGTGCTTGAATCTTTTATTTTCTATCATCGCATCGGGATAATTTATAAAACATTGAAGATATAATATTATAGAAAAAAAATAAAAATACACCTGAGAGAAAAGTGATTTATCTATATCTATATAAGATATATACTTATATGTTTTTAAGAGCTAAATAAAATAACTTATATATTTAATTTAAACACACTAGAAATTTGCTTAAAATTAATATTTACTATTACGGTATAGTATATATATATATATATATATGTAATTGAAAATATGTGTCCTGAGAGAGAAATATACAACGCACTTATATCTCAAATTCGTTCTGAATCCGCTCGTTACTTGAAAGCAATCATAAAGACTGGCTGACTAGTCGGTGAGGGAAAAAATACGTTACAAGTAGAAGCTGTTGTGACTTAAACGGGTGTTTCTTCTTCTCACCGGGATTCGTCCCGATTCAGGCCGCGTGAGACTTAAATGAACCTGCAAGAGCCGCGGATTCGTACGTCGCGTCAGTCGGAGCAAAACGGACAGACAGCGTAGGAGAGCTGTATCTGGTGGAGGTTAACGTTCACCAGACGCTGAAGAGGCCCCCCCGAGTACCGGAGGCGTGCTCGAGGGCCTCTATTGAATTAACTCCATTCACCAAATTGCTCTCGCATTATGCTGGATCACGCCTGAGCTAACCTCCTGTACACACAGAAAAATATCGTTCTATAGCCAAGAAAAGCAATTACTCATTTTATTTTATTTGGTTTGAGTAACAGTTTTCTTTAACAAAGAATATTTTCTTAATATTAGTTTCTTAATATACTCATCATAAGTATTAGAAAAGCTTATCATCATGTGCTTAAAAGAAGAATTTATTCTTCTTTCAAGTATATTCCGAAACTTTATCTAAGAAAAGCAACATAAGCTTGATTTGAATATTACTGATTTTTTAGGTAAGAATATGAAATACTTGGCTGTAGAACGACATTCTTCTAGGTTAGGAGGTTTTCGTGCGCGGTCCGGAGGGGTACAGTTTAGAATATTGAAATTCCTGTCATCAGGTGGACTTGAAACCCGGTTCCTCGTGGTTATGAGTCTGATACTTTATCACTAGGCCACATCTCTGATTATATTTTTAGTGCTGCAGTATCTAGTTTTGACAGAAAGTGATTCATTAATTTCAAGTATATTCTGTAAACTTTATCTAAGAAAAGCTACATAAGCTTGATTTGAATATTTACTGATTCTTTAGGTAAGATTATGAAATACTTGAAATCAATAAATTACTTCTGTGAAAACTAGATACTGCAACACTAAGAATATAATCAGAGATGTGGCCTAGTGATAAAGTGTCAGACTCATAACCACGAGGAACCGGGTTCAAGTCCACCTGAAGACAGGAATTTTTATATTCTAAACTGTAAGTACTACCCCTCCGCACCGCGCACGAAAACCTCCTAACCTACATTCCACTTAGGAACTAAAGAATTAAAGAAAATTAAAAAAATAAAAATAATATTAATTGTAATCATCGAGAATACAAATTCTTTTTTGAAGTAAACGATTATTCTAGATGAATAAAATTTTTACTTGATTCAAATAACGGATAAACTTCTCTCAAGAAAATGTAATATCTTTATTGAAGTATATGCTTCTCTTCCGTGGACTCTATATTGTAAGTAAACAAAATGTTCGTATTAATTTAATATTCTTGTTTCAAGTACTAAACTTGCTAAGATCTAGAATATGTTTTGAGTAAATGTGATACTTATGACGACTTTATGGTAGATTTGCTCATATATGAACTTATCAAATACTTGAATCAAGTAATATTAACTTGCAGGTAGTTTATATTTTTCTGTGTGTACCTCTATAGCGCACAATCCCTCTCTGTCACAAACGGCATCGCCGAGGACGAAGCCGTCGTTGACGACTGAGATTCGCGTTCCGTTTCGCAGCAATACGCGTGCCCTTCTCTTTGTGACTCATCAAAGCCACAGCCGGTTTTCCTCGTCGGCGTCGGGAGAGGAACTCCGTTTCGCTCGGCCCTCGCCCGCGCATCTTTTAAACCGTCATTCTCAAGATTCGGTTCAATCGCTGTCCCGTTCGTTATCGGCAAGAATATCGAAATATTGGGAAATTTAATTGTATCGAAGTATTGGATTTCCAGCGGAGGACGACTGATTGGTTAAGGGAAGTAACCGATGAGATCAGACAAAGAGCTTTTCGTTTCTTTTGTTGGGCTATGAGTAGTCTCTGGCCACTCGCGCTCGGAAAGACTCGGCAATTGCAATAGTAATAGCATCTCGATTGTTAGTGAAATATTAATTGATTGTTCAAAACCATGGCAAGTACAACACGATCATCATTCACTATTCAACCAGGCAATCCACTTTTCGCAAATGATCTCATTGTTCTTCCTTTCGCTTCACGGACGGCATCATCGGGACGACGCTTGAAGATGTTCCCACGAAATACTGCCATGTTGGGCAAGAGAATCCTTCGAGGGTTTTCTCAACGAAGGTTGACGAGAAGTTAGTGTTATTACCGTCATTGAGGATGGCCAGAAACGTCTCTTACGTACGATCCTTAATTTACCCGAAAGCTTCGTCCAGCAATTCTCTACGAATTTAGAGCGTCTTGTCCTAAAACTTACGGTCACGTTTGGAGCGTCGCAAATCTTTCTTTCCTCTTCTTCCTTTTTTTTCGTCAGAACGATGTCATAACGACTTAACGACATTCTTGATAGTCGTGTCGTGATACGTCGGGATACAGCGCCCTGTTCGCGGTCATCATGTACAATAATTTTCACCGTCGACGGTCAATCTCATGTATAAATCTCAATGAAGTCGTTGGAAGACGCATTGAAACATATGTATTTTACCAGACAGCAAACTATACGGCGACGGGCCTTATATTTATCTGCCGGTTCGTAAATAGCGCGTGTTTAAGGTTCGTAATGAAATCTAAATGGCGGCTATGCCGGGAGCAATGGCAATTGCAACGGTAGCGGCGACCACTCGGCAGGTTAACGTTAGAAGAGCTCTTATCGAGCGCATGCCCTGAGTGCAGGTGACTAATCCATCCTTTCTGCCCGCTCACTGGTGCAGGAACGTACGCCGCGCGGACTCAAAGATTAATCTTCCATACCGAATGGAGTCAAGAACGGATATAATTAATGAGCGCAATTAGACGGATAATATACCATAATACCGCGTTTGATCAGAAAAAAAGCCGTAAGAACTGCACCCATAAAACTGCATCAAGTGCTTAAAAGAAAATAAAATGAATCGCTTATATACCGCATCAATAAATCACGATGTATTAATGAGATATTAAGCATGCATACGTAAAAAAAAAAATAAATTACATGTAATAAAAAAATATATATGTATATGTTATGTATATATATTTATAATAAAATAATATGTTTGGAAAATGGAATAAAATGAATGTCTCTCGCCGTTTGCGTTTTCTCCATTTCTCCTATCTTTATTATATTTACAATTTTGTTACGTTTTAAATTTTGCGGTTCTATGCATTTTCTCTGGTTCTTACGCCAGTGCGGCTTTAGCACTCATTACACTCTGGCAACCGCTGCCTTAATTTCTCTTTGCCACGTACCCTTTCTCGCAGAAGCCGACCTTTCTGGCCGCTTGACCATTATTTACACCCACTCCCGCGTCCTTCCTTCCTCAAGCTCGATTGTATCCCTTGAGCAAATAAATGACCTCGTGATTTTTAATTGGATCTAACCGCAAAATTGGGAGCCTACGGACAATAAACGAGCAGTTGAACAAATAAGACGGTGAAAAGTTAGTGAAAATGATTTGTTTTTATACGAAAATCATCCGTTGCTATATATTTGGCGCTTATTGATAGTCGAATATTAAAACAGTAAAAATTTCTTAATAATTAGCAATGATAAAATTAAATGCGCAATAATAAGAGCAAAAGGAGGCATATTAAACGAAGATATCAAACGTGTGGATACATAAGGTGGCATCATTGTGTTCGATATGAGTGTCTGGACCATTAAATCTCCATGCAGACGCGTCCGGAACCATTCATGTAAGAGCAGCACGTAAAACGGACTCGTAACTCGTATTTTTTACAACCTGCCAATGGAACTATTCAAAGCGCGTTCGACGATGCTCCCCACGTGTCTGAATCATCGCAATAAAATCGAACGTGTCGGGGTGGCGCCGCGGCCTTTGCATGACGTGCGTCTGGATACCGTTTCGGCGCCGCGCCGCGCCGGGCACCTCCTGCCTCTGAAGCGAAGGGGTTCGTAACGGGTTATTCGATCGAACCAACTAACGCGGGGGTCAATGAGGAATGTTAAATGTACATCTCGCGCAATCACGCTACACCATGCAAGAAGTCCGACCCAGTTTCGCTACCAATCGAGAGAAGCATGCTTTGTGCACAGATGTATGTGCACGTATATCTACGATAGTAGGAAAGAGGAGAGAGAGAGAGAGAGAGAGAGAGAGAGAGAGAGAGAGAGAGAGAGAGAAATAGAGAGAAATAGAGGAAGAGAGAGAGAAACGGGGAAACTCCATACTATGTATATACACGTATCACGGAAATGCAACCGAAGTGTGTGTCCTATACCTCGCGCGCTATCCCCATGGTATTCTACTACTTACGAACACGCTAATTACCCAAAGGAATTTGCTGGCGTTCGTTCCTTCCGCGTATCTAAAGACCTTTAAGCGTTATCAGCTTTCGCGAATTTAGTAGCCGTATTTCCGCGAGGCAGAAGCTCTATCACAGCGTTAACGCAATAATAAAAAGTAGGAACATTATCACTAACTGTATAATTAAAATTGCAAGGATCTCTCATAACCGCGAAATACGAGAAATAAATCTTATTATGAAAACTGATAGAGAATAAAAGTATACGCGGGAATATTGATTACCGATTTACCTCATTCTTCATTGTAGACGTTATAGATCGCGCGATTATGTTATAAAAGATGAAAAAAACTCTGCATTAGAAAATTTGTGATTAATATTTCCAAAATAAAGATTCTATAGAAGACTACATTATTCGTTATAGCTTTCTCTTCCTGTCAATATTAAATTTATCTGAGTAATTATCAAGATGTAATTAAGTTTCTGATAATTTACGTTTCTTTATCATAATTATTTATGAGGAAATGTACGCTTCTCGCAGTACTTTATATAATATGAACGACATCAATATATTCTGTTGAGAATAAATATGTTTGTGTTTATATACAACAGATATTTTAACTTATCCATTAAAAACATCTATTTGTGCAGATATTCTAAAGAGAATATGCTGATGTGCATAAAATTTGTTGTAAACTTTATTCGGATCGATAACTGTGGCACACAGAGAATCCATAAAGCCGATTAACGTTCGATAGCCCATTGGCACAGCGCGCGCGTTTCCCGTTTCTCGTTTCGGCAATTTAAATTTCCAACGGAACTGGATACAATAAAGACATTGAATCGGCGCAGATTGCATCTGTTTGCCAAGCTCAAATTACGCAAGACAAATCGGACTGATCGCGAATCTCTCGTTCGTTATTTACTCGGCGATTTTACAAATGAACCGAATCCAAATCGATCTGCAAAAGCATTTTATTTTAGTCTACAGTCGATAATGACACTTTGGTTTCGCTGCGTCAACTACGATTAATTGATTCGTGCTAGCCGAGCTGTCATTATCACCGCTACACGCGCGCACGCACGCACGCACGCACGCACGCACGCACGGACGGTTCGTCGTAAATTGGCTCACGTTTCGTATTCAACTGCGCGATTTAATTATATGGTCGATGAAAGACGAGAAGAGAGAAAGAGAGAGAACTCGGTAAAAGTTTGATTCGACTCGTAGGTTCTATTTGCATCGAACCGACATCGATAGAAAATCTTGCGATAGGAAAGCGCACGCTTTTCACTAGACGATGGATTACGAGGTCAAATTTCATACCATTCGCAAATGTACTAATACCGAGTGGCTAAATATCAATGATATTAAACACTCGATACACACGAGAATCTAACGATCCACTTTAAAAACACCAAATTTCTGATTACGCTTGTAACGCGATTTTGTAGATATGTATTATTATACGCAGCACTTCCGCGTTGCATTACTCATTGTCGGAATTATATAATTTATTCGCGCAATTCATAATGTTGGACGCAAAACGGATAATAACATCGAACGTATCGAACATCCGAAATGACGTGTTATTAACAGTTTCATTGTTGCGTGACCCTTTCGCGATGTTTTTTTTATCATGTTTAGATGAATACGTGAACCAGTTATAACGTATGACTATCGCATATCGGCAGAATCGCTCTTCAAATGGCCAGAAATAAACGAGCCGTCGCCAGTTTATGCAGCTTTTAATCGCGAAAAGCACAAAAGCGATGCTGCGAGAGATGTATCGGCAATCGTTGATTGTCCATATGCAATAATATGGTGTGTTGCCTACGCGCATAAAACATGGCGTGCCTTATGTAAGCAGCGATGCGTCGCGTCGTCGTCACGAAAAATCGATAGTCGCCGGAAATCCGATGCGATTTCTCCCGCGGGCAATCGCGAGCACAGATTGATCGTAGATATTTACTGACAGTGAGACAATTCAATTTCATGCTCACGTATTACATCACCTTAACTTTGACGCTAGTTTCCGCTTTTTAAACGACGAATCTGCACGTCGAGGGAATAATCGCGATTGCACGAAAAAAAAGGTGAAAAAACCTGATATGAGGTTGCCACTGACCCAAATTCGTATATCCCGAATCGCTGCCGCATGACTAAGGCGAAGGAAGAGACAGGAGAGTATACGTCGGTACACTCCGGCAATCTGCATATCGATTTCCCCGGGAAGATGCGTTATTCATGGGAAACGGAGTCGTACGTCGCGGAAACAGAGGGTGATCCGCGCGATCGCGATACGCCAAACCCATTTGAATCGAGAGTCGACTGCGACACGCCATTCTCTCTCGACGGAGGAAGTTAAAAAGAAAAAGAATCCGACAGGGAAACAGGAAAGGAAAGAAGCAGGAGGGAGGAAGCAGGCCGTGGTATAACCGAGGATGGCGGAGAGGAGGATGGGCTTCCGCTAAGTCGTTGCTGATTTCTTTGCGTTGTCTGAAAAAGATGTCGGCTGAGATATGTCGCGCGATCCATCTTGTCGACGACGACACCCCGAGTATCGAACACACGCGTTTCCTTGTACATGCGTTTCGTGATAAAACGTCCACCAGCATCTCGTACGTACAGGATAATAAAAAAAAACAGCAGCGACAACATAAAGATTGATGCCTGGCCTTAATCATTACAAACACATTAATATTTTTAACAAGCGTGCATTACTACAGAATCTTTTCAGCGACGAAAACCATTTATCTGCTTTCCCAGTTTTCGTCGAAAAGCGCGAAGGAAAGCAGAGTTTCGTCGGTGCGTCGTCATACGCCGCCATGTAAATAAAAAAGCGCGACCGGTCGTGACAAAGTTTGCGCAAAGCGGGCACACACGCTATTCGGTCTGAATGCGCTTATTATAAGCGTCATTTGTTACCTCTTTAAAAATAGCGGTGCGGCGTCGTCGACGGAGAGCGGATGCTGAGCCGCGGGACGATTTATCAGTGAGCCTGGAGACAGGCTCGGTCATCGTCCAGACAGGTTTGCACGGCGGGTGTGGACGCTAGCGTTAAATTCCGCAGCCTCGTCTGGACATAGAACTTACGACCAAACACGAGGGTTCATAGCGTTTTTTTCTCTCCTTCTCGCGAATCACTTGTCTCTTGTTCGTCGAGATAACAATCCAGATGAAATTTCGTTCGCGCCTGGAAAGACTGCGGGAAAGAGGCTATGGGTGAACGAGATTACCCCGCTTTTGCCGTCGTCGACGAAGCTTGACCTTTGTGAGCTCAAGAGAGAAAATGACTTTTTGATTCGACACGGACGATCGAGCGACACTGAAGTATTAAATTTGCACGTACGAGAGCCTTAGAACGTGGATCAAGTGGGATAAACGATAAGAGCTATTGAAAGGCATATACCCCATTCAGTGTAAAATATACATGTTTTTATTTAAAAAAAAAAAAAAGTTAGAAACGGAGAGCATTACTGCAAGCGCTTATCAATAAAAATTCAGAGTGTATATTTGTGTTTAAAATCCCAACGCGATACTTTCGCCCTTTGATGAAATAATTCCGCGAAATTCGACCGCGACGATACATAGCCAACATTCCCCGTAGACATTCTCGAATCGAGAGAAGGTATCTATTAATCAAAATTTCAAGATATGCAGAACTCATGATAGCCAATTAGTTTGGTACCTTCCCTGGCGTCGAATCGAATCAATTTGATCCGTCGCGCTTCCGTGGAGTAGTACGTCGGTTGCGATAGGTGGATATGGCAAAATTTCAGGGGTAGCGAAAACCCATTACCACGGAGAGAGAGTTGGGTATGGGGTAGGTAAGGAGCATTACGAGATGATATTAGAGAGCGCCGGTCCATTCCCTACCACTATCGTCCCCCCCTACGCCGTCGACCGATCCTATCCGCTTAATAGATTCAGCGATATTATTGAATTAGCGGGGTTGAACGAAGCCTGGCTACTTAGACGCGTTAACGAGAAGATCGACGGGAAAGATGGCCGTGAACGAGAGGGAGGCTATGGTCCGCGAATCGAAACGGCACTCCGATATTACCCTTCTGGACCGTACCATCCTCGGGGGCATAACTCCTTGAATTTCCATCGGACCGCGAAACGCAAACGAGAAGTCTAGAAGAAGGAAGAGATTGCAGCGGAGCGCAGCTATGGAACATATAGAAAGTTACGTGACTTCGATTTTCCATCTTGCACAAGAATATTACGCGCGATATATTTACCAGCGAAAATTCAATTATATCTTCTTCGAGTTACTTTATTGAAAAGATTGACAAGAGAACTGAACATACGCGTGCTATGACTCGTACTAATGTAATATTCTTTCCCTTCGATTTTTTTCTTATCTTCCAGCATCCCACGTAATATTCCCCGGTATAATATACTCGGTTTTAGCTGGAAAGCCTGGAAATATTATTCGGGCAACGAGGATATATGGAAAATATCGCGAACGCGAAGTTTGACTAACGTCAGAGACGCACGCGGTAACCTGAGAGACTGTTTTCCGCGCAAGAAGTAAGAAGCAACCCTTGGGCGAGCAGATGAATCTACCTGTACGCGAGGCGCAGAGTGCCACTTCGTCATTGCCTTACGGTAACGGTTATGCTTTGGGAAAGTTTACCAGTTTCCTACTATCTATCTGCCTCGCTCGCTCGACGGATCCTTTTACTCGTCTCAGCGTTATCTTCCACCCGTCTCTTTCTCACTTTTTCCTTCACAGACTGCTCTCAACCCTCTCTGTAACGCGTCATCCTCTCGCTAAGAGTCAAGTTGTGCGAGAAAGCACTAGCTCGCCCCTGCAGTCTCACACGTCGCCTCATTCCAATTCGCGTTAAAAATTCCGCAGGAAAATGCAAGTCCAATTTGCATCGGACGGAAACTGACTTGCAAAGATAAAAAATAGATATGTACGTTAATGCACAAATTTCGCAGTTTATATTTTAATAAGGAAAGAAAGAAGACCAGCAAGACCACTTATTACGTTAAAGACCGCTAAAGTAAAAATAACTTCGTGAGTTGGCCGATTACCATTTCGCTTTGTGATAACCTACGAGTATGCGAGAAACTTACGTACAACACTAGCTATAACTGTAACTTCCCGAAGAACGTACCATGCAAAAATTTCTCTCAGATTGTACAACTGTACGGGAAATTTCTCGGAAGTTTTTAAATGCTCGGGACTTAAAGTCCAATATTTACGAACTGCGGTAAGTGAAGCAAAAGTGTTTTTCCTGCACAGATTACACATTTTGAGCTTATTTTCAAATATACATACGTATTACGTGACACGTCGCGCTTAATTATAAATACGTTATAAATTTAATGATTCTCCGCAGGCGTATATTTTGTTTCTTGTCATGACGTTTATAAGTCGGCACGGCCTGAGAAAATCTCACTCGCGTCAACCCGGATTTTCCGGCTGTCCCTTCGTTTCGAAGGGCCTCTTCGGCCTGTCACTTAATAATCTTTATTCCCTAATTCCACAGGATACGTAAAGTCGGGCAGTTAAGTCGCCCGGATTAGATATGATCAAGGAACACGAACAGACGAGGGTTCGCGTTTCTCCTGATGTTTATTCGGTACGAAGAAAAAGAAAAGAGTTCGCTCGTGCACGAGTTGCATAGTCCTAAGCTCTTCTTCTGGAGATATCTTGAGATTAGAAACAGACCGGAACAGTTCGATCACTGATATCTTTCGCATACTTACATAATGATATATACCTAATTCTTCTTATTCTTATCTTATGAAAAATAGCTAATATATAATATGTATATCAATTTACAATACGCAATTACGTAATAAATTATCATTTCGTTTAATGCTTTTATACTCAACGAATACTTTAGAACGCAACAAAGTAAATTAAAAATTATAAAATACTTTTAACATCTTTTAGCATTTTTCAAACACATAATTAAAATATATTTTGTAGCTACTATATATGTGTATATATTCTACTATATTTCAGAATATAATGATTACTTCAAAAAAGATATTTCCAAGATACTCTCGTCAATATCGGTCTTTCCCCTGAAGATTGTGGAAACGAAAGTCTATAGTAACGAAAGCCCGGAAAGTTCCTTTCCTCGATCGAAGCACGGTCTTAAGAGGGATGTTGGATTACCTCCTCGAGCTGAACCGATCTCGTCCAGCCGTTCAACGTCGGATTGTCAATCTCTCAACTCGTATCCCTCCCTGGAGTCGTTCCGGCGAAATAGTTAGCTCGATTTTGCCCATGGAAAGACCCCCTTCGAGAATCCCTTTAGGCCTCGCGGGCGCGTGAGCTCGTGCCACGATGGAGAATCGGCACCGCTAATAATTACCACCCTTGAAATTCTCTGATTCGAAGACACCCCACGGACCATTTCTCGCGTGGCTGAGCACGCGATTTCGAAAGCCGGGCGCACGCCGTAGGCTGTATCCGCTATGCCACGCTGAAATATTTCGCCTCGAGGCGAAGAATGGCATGGTGCCGGCACGGCGCGACGCGGCGGGAGTGACGTCGAATGTAATCGAGGGGATGAAATCGTTTGTCACGTCATTTCATTTGTTACTTTCGAGTCGTCTCCGTAGATAGTGTCTTTACGTCGTAATTCATAGCGTGTATGAAAAAAACCCCAGCTGCTTCATTTGTCTCGTGATTGTCGCTTTTTTTGTTTGCAAATATATTTACGTTTATATGTGAATCAAGTTCTATATCTATAATGATATACTGACGATTCTATTGTACATCCTGTTGATTCTGTTGACTAATTACCATATATAGAAATTAATTATTTCTTCTCTTTTTGGATATTCTATCTAAGTGCTAACTTAATTCTTTCATATATTTTTCCGCGCGATGTAAAAGAATTATTGCATAATAATTTAATTACTTACATATAACAATTAAATGAGCACATTTTGCATAATGTAAGCTTGCAATGTTTCTCTTAAATTCTAAAATTCCTACTCAAATAGGACTTTTCATCTTCGAGAGCAATGACAATGAAAACCTGCTTATTATATCGCGGACAGATGTATAAGCCTTCCTGTATTCTTGAATTAAAATGTACACATTCGCGCACGCTTGAATGTGTTATGAGAGATTGTTTCAATGTTTCGCAGATTGGCTATTAAAACCTACCCATACGAAGTGCCTCGAGAGCGTACTCGCCTTCGCGAAACCCTCTAACACCACTGCCGACGACATGAAGGGTTGTTCTCAATTTTCCTAAATTACTCACGCCAGGCTATAGTTGCAATGCCTATGGACGAGGAAATGTGTTTTCACCCTTTCCTTTTCAATTAGACGCACCGATCCCGGGGCTATCATATATTGCAAAAAAATTGGATTGTTATCTATAAAAGAACGGTTTTGCTAAAGTATATAAAGATTTAGCTAGATACAGATCTAAAAATAATTTTGTTTCACCATCCGGATAACTATAGTAGAACGCTAAAGTATAACGATGATACTGCAAAAAATTTTGACAGTTGAACAAGCAGTTTGAGTGTCCTACATAATTATTTTAAGATGATCCAACAAAATTATTTTCAGATATGTATCCAGCTAATTTTTAGATACTTCAGCAAAATCGTTCTTCCTGCGTACCTTAAATTTAATACACTTCTGATCTAAAAAAGAAATATCTTAGAACGTAATATAATAATTTGCATCCGTTATGATACAAATTTAAATCCCAGTTTTCCTCCAGCTTTCTGCATAATCGATTTCATCGCTAAAATAAAATATGACACTCTGTCTTCTCTCATTAATCTTGCACACTTTATGTACTTCCCTCTCGCGTACGCTTAAGCTCATTGCAAAACAATTCGGCCAATTTCACGCTCGATTCATACCTTTGCATATTTAATCAGTGTTGTCTTCAGCGACAAACTAATTACATTTTTGCTACGAAGAAAGGAATTAGGAATGGGGAGTCGATATTCCACCATCCACTGTAACGCGCGCATGATTTGAAGAGGGTTCTTACAAATACAATAATAGTAATAAGCCAATCCCCGAGGCAACGAGCCACCACGACACAGCTTTTGATGAAGATTATTGACTGCAGAGAAAGAGAGCTCTGGCAGAAATTGGGTCGGCAAGTTTCAAAACTACTCAATTGTTAAATAATTTACAGATGAAAATGCGCATTTTGTGATAAATGTCATATGCAATAATTTAAATAGAATACAAAAAATAGAATTGGAAAATATCTGTTTTATATATAACATCTACATTTGATTAGGAAGACAGTTCGAGGATAACTTGATTTTGACGGTAATGGGGCATTTGATGCTGATGAACTGCCGAACAAAGAACTCTTTTTAGCTGAAAGAAAAGAAAGTTGACTGGAAAATCCAATTAGCCTAGCCCATCATCTCCACGGCAATTCAATACTGAATCGCCACCTCTTCTCTTTTTCTAAAAGCAGCATAATTAAATTTATTGTGCCCAAGAAAGTTGTACCTGATTCTCTGCCAGTATCTCACTTTCGTCGGCCTTGAAACGAACTTTCATGAACTTATTGAATTAAATCGCACATAGTTAAAAAACAGCTATGTAACTTGATATAATGTTAACATGAAATCGATTCATTATCAGTGATATAGAGTATTCAAGCTTTAAGTGTCATACTTATATTATATGTTATATATTAACATGAAATTCTGCTAGACTTATATTTTAATTTCTAAGCATCTTTTGCTTTAATTTTATATTTTTCCGTATATCACGCTAAAACGTAAAAGACTAAAACAGAAACCAAAATGGAGCAGGAGAAGACTCCCGTAAAGCCAATGAATCTCACAAATAGCCTATCAGAATCTGCCGCGCAACTTAGCATTAAGTATTCGCTGTTTGCATATTAATTGTTCATTATGTCAACCGGCCCCTGACATCGTTACACGTAAGCGAGAGAGCTTATTTGGCCGGAAGCGGGAACCGTGTAACGATCTCCGACGATCGGGCGGTTCATGATTGTTCATTTCTTGTCCCCCTTTTGTAGACGTTACGCACAACTATCTCGGGAGCGATGTATGCAGATTTTTTAAATCGTCTCTATTACACGGAGCTTCCCAGCCCGCGGGATTGACATCACGGACATCATTGAATTCAGATAAAAATCGGTAGGCGCGATTATACGACGGTCGGTCGTCCGGCCGTTTTTTCTCCGGGAGCTGACAGCAAAACGGGGATGCTGCAAATATGGTGACAGTAGCAACGCAGAAGAGGAGAGCACGAGTGGGCCGCGCGGCGAGGAAGAGCAAGGGAGCTGAAGCCCATATAACATTCATTCGTGATCCGTTGGGAACGCTTGAGAACAACGTCATACTTTCCCTGCCATAATTCGTCGAGGGAAAATTTTCCATCGTTCTGACTTCAACGTACTGAAATACCAATTTCGAAATTTCTGTCCGCGAACGCTGTGTAACTACATAACGACAGTCTCCATAGGCGCGAAGTTCATGGTCGCATGTCCGTTGCGGTTTTTGTTTTAATAATTAATAATGTGTTATAAAAACGGCATTTTTTTACGAGTACATTTATTCATCAATGGAATTCAATCAATAGAACGTATAAAAATAATATAAAAAATGCACTAATAACACAAAAAATTAAAGTGAAAAATGAAAAAGATGCACAATATGGATATTGGAAGAATTTATTCGGTGGAAACTTGCAACGCAGCGCGGTCAATAACGTAAAAAAAATTTTGTTCAATAGCGCTACCGCGCGCGCGTCAGCCACTTTCATTTCCGTTCTCAATTGATATCATAAAACGGAAATATAGAGAAGCTTCGAGTTAATTTCAGAATATTCTGGTGCGCTAAAATTGTCTTTCCAAATGGATATTGAAATTTTTTAAAATAATTGATAGTTACTATCGTGAATTAATCCTCTTACAGATTATGCATTATGCATTACATAACTGTGAAACAGGATTATCAAAGAGAAAAGCATCGTTTATAAAACAGTGTCGATATGAGACAAACAAAGCGAGATATTCTCGCATCGTAAAGTTCAGCAATGAACAGAACAACTTTTTCATTGGAGGAGTTTATTAACTCTTTATTCGAGACTTCCTTTACGAGCGACATGTCCTAGATGATAATAATGTTGGCACAACCATAAAAGTTAATACAGTCTCGATATTTCAGAATGCAGATCACCGCACAACGTCATTTCTTTTACATGCTACTCGCCCCTGCCTTTCTTACCGGATGGGATATGAAATTTCCATAACTGTAAATTCGGCACGAGTAACCCCCCCTGATTTTAGTTATCATGACTCTGCAAAGTGCATTTTAGCATGCTGCCACTTCATTACATTTTATGATGCGTAAGCAGAACCTTTATATTCAGAATCGATAAAAAAAATATTATATTTATGCCAAATGTACAGGAATATAATATTTGTTACCAAAGTACTTCAATTATATGAGAATAATTATTTGAAATTACTAAGCATTTGTAATTGTTTATTTTAAAGAGAAATCTCTTTTAAGAAATTATATTAAAATTCTTAAACATATAAATGACATGTCAAGAATGTACTTTATGTAATAAATGTTAGATTTTAAAACTGCCAGATTAGATGTAAAGAAATATTCTTTTTAGATAATTGTGAGATTTGAATCTGTTTTTTGTTAATCATTTTACCAACATTTTATGGATCAAATAAATGGAAACTTTATCGTCGAGCAATCTCGATATATGTTTGATATGTTCAATATTGTAAGGGTGCATTAATATGATCATCGAAACGGTGTAAACTGCTTTAGATATGTGTCGCTATGGGTTCTTTCATCCTCCGGAACCATTCCGCGATTATCTTAAAACGTGACGTTTTTTACGGTCGCTTTTACTTCCGGTCTTTCCGCGCAGATCGGCGTTGTTCACATTCGTAACACTATTGGGATACACTCGTAAAAGTGCAAACCTAGCCGTGCTACGAGAAGCGACCACGCAATTCAAATTCAAGAATCGATTTTACGAACCGAATAAAGACGACCGGGCGACCCTTTTCGACGCGACCGTATCGAAGCGTCCGTAAAAGTTACCGACGCCCCTTGTGCGCTGGAAAAAATAATTCCGACGAGAAGACAAATGGATGAGCGAGAGCTATAGAACCAATGTGGGGTTCGTGCCAAACTCGCTGAATTCTCGAACAGTATCAAACAATAATTTTCAATTTGAGATATACAGCGATCTTATATTCGCAATAACATCAAGTTTCGCAACTAGCCACACTGCATCGTGGAATCTCTGGTATTACGAGATACTGTGGCGACCAGGAAATGGTAACATATATTCCTCAACAAAATTAAAGGGCCACTTCTTGGTGACCCTTCACTATGGGGTGGCCCTGACATTGAAGGACCACCAGGAAGTGGCCCTTTAATTTTGTTGAGAAATGTATTTTCGAATGTTATGTGATATCGAAATAGCGACAAAGATATGTATTAATATTATAATACATCCAAACACTGTTATTTTTCCATATTTTTACAAATATTTAGAAAATTTTATATTCAGAAAGAAAGTTTGCCAAAATTAAAATTGCAAAGAATATTATAAAATAGTAAATATTTTTGTACCTTTTTATATGCACACTAGGATAAATATAAATTTAAAAAAAATTGTTTACAGTCACATCATAATAGTCCGTAGTATCTCGCACGATAAAGACCGGGCTATCTCTGGCCGCCGCAAAACGTGTTGATAGCGAACAATTGATCAGTGGGGTAAAACGCGGCGAAAGTAGAAAGAGGAGGTTTTGGTCGAAAGTATACACGGCGATCATTCTAACCCAGCGTGTCGACAACGCGGGAAGCGCATAGCCCGGGGCGACGTTCATGACCCGCACTGCAAAAACTATCCGTTTTACGATACTGCCCCTCGGGCGACTCGATTCTCGCGCGCGATCCGATACCGAAAACGCGGCGCCGCTTGAATCGAGCTCCGGGTACTTCTCACGACCGCCCTATTGTGTTTCGGAATACCGGTGTACCACGCCGCTAGAAGGGATGGAAGAGAGCTAGAAGGGTTGAGATATATGCATGCTAAAACCGCGAGAGAAAGAGAAAGAAAAAAGAGAGAAAGAAAGAGCGGCTCGGTAATATCAGATTTATTTTATGAGCGAAGCAAAGCGGTGTACCCGGAGAGCAATTCTCCGCCGCACCAATGATTCACCGTAACTTTCATCCCCGCAACCCTCGATGCCATTGTACGCCTTCGCAGAACTTTTATACGCGTCGCTGACTTCGCCTCGCTCGCGCACCGATCGCTTTTCCTTTCCCTCCCCCATTTCGCTCCTCGAAAACAGACGCAAGCCATGAGCGAGGAGAACCGTAAGGTTTTTTTTTCGAAATGTCGAAGAAAGTGATGTTTCCGTTTAATTTATTAAAATTTTTCTGAAATATTTCTTGCGTGCCAAAACAGCAAAAAAATGCGAATATTACCAAAAAGGCAAAGCGTTGAGCTTTAGATGCAAGTAATAGAAAGTTATTAATGTTAAATTATTATATATAAAATCCGTAACTTTTTTAAATAAATTATGCTTATGCTTATGATTTATGTAACTACTTTCATCCTAGATAAAATAGTTAATATCCAGAAACAACATTGAAAAGTTCAACAGCGTTTTTGCAGCGTTGTTTTGCAAAAAATATATTAGTCATAAATAAAAAAAATACGAGCTAGCAAAATGCACATGCAGGATAATAAGGTTTCGGATGTCAACCCTTCAACGGAATATAAATTGCATAATTTGTATAAAGAAGGAAGGTTCGCCTTGTCCCATTCGAGATAGGTATGTACACTTTCTTTACGAAGATAATATATATTTTACCCTATTTTATCATTTAGAATTTTTTTCATAAATAGCCAAAATTTCGAGAATCAAGTCAGGATTGATAGATAAGATAAATAACATCCTTGACGAAGCGCAAAGAAGATTAAATGCAAAAAAGAAACATAAGATTAGACGCGAATTATGCTGAGTTGTAATAATTAATCATTCTTCTAGAAAAGTACCCAGTTCACATTTTGTATTAACACAACTGACAATCTCCTATTATCGTTCTATATGCTAAGCTTATCAACGGAAAACTATCAAACACGCGACCTGCCAACGAAGTGGCCGCGGACCGCCTGCTGGTGTGTTTTGCATTTCTCTTTTGTATATAGATTTAAAAAGACCACTAAAAAGCATATCAGCTTATGTGCTTTTTAGCATGTTAAAAACGTGTCGGTTTAGACGTAGTGTGAAATCGCTTATGACCCGCTTACGAGCTAAGATGAATTTGACACGCCCTGTTTACGAACAGTTTTTTTTATAAAGCGCTAACGATATACAGATAAAGCGCTAAAACTGCAGATTATTAGATTAGTTGAAATGTATAGTCGCGCGACTGTAAAGGCATGGGATATATAATCCATTCGTTTAATACATTTTCATAAAGTAAGGCGAGACCTAATGTATGCAGTGCACAAGTGCGCCGTAGGTCAATTTGATTACCGATCAATTAGCAACGTGAAGGATAGCCCCGAGTACCGAATAGTTAGGTCCATTATGCAAGTGAACCCCGGCAACTGTGTGAACCGACCACCGTCTAGGAGTCTGTCAGCGCTAGGTCAGGATGTAATAGACGGGCAGTATGCAAATTGGCCGACCCAGGTAGCGCATGGGGGTTAATACTTAACGCGCGACTGAAATGACGGGTGGTAAAACGATCGCGTTTAACCCGACGCGACGTCACAGGCCAACCTGACAATGAGCCCCGATGGTACGAAACCGCCCGATATTAATTTCAACGCGTGTATATTACACAGCGTAAAACCACAAAGCACCGCGGCCTTAGCCTTAGCTTCCTAGAAAGACAGAAGGTCGACGTGCCGTTGGCAACGTCATAATTGCATCGTGGCAGCGCGCAAAGGACATTGGTTCGCCAATCATCGCAAAGTCGGTCTTCGTAATCTTGGCTGAAGAGACGACGTACTCAAAGTTGTAACCTTGAGACAGGTTTAGTTCGATATCCGCTTTCAAGATGCTAGACAGAAGTAAACAGGCAATATACTCGTAGTCACTCAAATAAAACGCTCAACAGTTTCGACTACATACTAGGACAGTTAAAAAAAACGTGACATATTCACGTATACATTCGTTTGGTAACAGATTGTTAACATATCCGAATTATTAACATAGCTTCGAATAGTTGTTGCATATGTATGATTATCGCGCGTGGTGATATATCAGCTGTTAATTTTTTGCTCAGGCCGTCGCTAACGATGCATTTTACTATCTGTTTCAGGTACGTTAGTCGATCCACCGGACGCATTTCGGTGAGTGATAAACGCGATGATCGAACGCGCATCCCTTTATCCGCGGTCACGTCGCTAAACCGTTTACGAACAGGCTGGCGCTGTTTTCCGCTAACCGATGCGGGACAAAGGAAAGAATTGCGTCCCGTAGATAAATTCGGCGGGCTCGTCGAGCCGAGTTAGCGACCAAACGACCATGTAGTACTTTGATATCTTTGGGAGCTCGTTACGCGGGACGGGGGATAAAGAACTCCCGGCTCGTAAATTACACTTCAGGAACCATTTCTCCGCGAACGAAACGATCCTCGCCCGTTCTTCTTTCGGACGGATCGATAGAGCGAAGGAACGGTGAGGGATAAGGAAATAGGAAGATAGTCTTCGTGTCCTATTGTTCGTAATTAGAAGGAGAGAAGCTCCTCTTAATCGAGACCTTCTCGTTGATAACGTCCACCGGGGTGGTCCGCGCCGCGTGGCAATTTATATAAGCGCGCATCGTTACAGATCTATCGATAACGAGAATCCGGATTTATGAAACAACGAAAAAACAACGTCATCAATCACCGCCGCGCCGTCCTTCTTCTGCCCGCTACTGCGTTGCGCCCGCCGCGCCGTCGCGCTACGCGAAACGACCAGTGAAAAATGACCTACCGGCAATTATGATGGCCAACGAGCGGAACAAAGAACGATAGAGAGAAAAGGATTGATTGAATGAGGCAAAAGGGATATCGCGAACCGCGAGATCAGGACTCAAGAATCTGCATAGTGATGCGAGCTAATGTGCGCGCTTGCATTTTAATGCTCATTTTTAGATGCATTCTATATCGTTGTACATATCTAAAGAGATCGTATATTTAATTTTAATTTTTGAAATTAAAATTTTTATTTTCAATATCTATAATACAATTTCATTATGAACAATCACATGTGTACTAACTTGCTTTAAAAAGATGTCATTATATTTCAAGAAACATAGCGAAATTCAAAGCATGGTGCGCCAATAAGACTTCCGTAAAAATTGTATCCACAATAAGTTGTCAACTGTCATTTAACTCGTTTGCATATTTTGCCAGTAAATTAATGTCTCTCTCATGAGCATCATCAATATAATACTGATGTAAAGATCGATGCATTTTTGACTTTTTTCCTTGACTCGCCATTTGACGTTCTGTCGTTACCATAACTGAAGAGCAATTCCTCCACGCGCGGTAAACATCGAGAAAATGAAGGGATTCAATTTTCGCAAAGTACCCTCGCTAACGTTTCCGGAGCCTCTCAGGACAGCAATGGTGGATTGGTCTGTGCTTCCGCGAGAAACAGAATGAAAGAGAGAAGGAGAGAGAGGAAGACAGAGAGCGGAAGGAGAGAAAGAGAGGAAAGCAGAGCCGTACCACAAAACAATGATGTTGCAAACGAATGACGCGGATCAGGTCAGTCTCTCGTGGAACGCATGAAACATTTATCGTTTGATGGGCCGGCCGATGAAATAAAATTTCGAGGACGCGCAAGGAGACAAGAGAGCGGAACGCGTGGGCGATGAAAGTGGACGGCTTTGTTCGGCCAGCGTAACAAAAATATCTACCTACATCGTTGATCGTTCGCTTCGTCGGTGAAACGACGTTTCCATTGATGAAAAATTCCACCATATATAGCTTCAGGAAACAGTTAGGAAACCAGGGATTGGTTAGACAGATTTAGCAATTAATTCGGCAAAGATGTCTACAATTCATTTTTTTCTTTCGGCTAGCGACGCGCCGCATATTTGCCCTGTGTATGTACACAGGGCTTTTTCTCGATCACAGTTATTTCGAAAATCGTCGAGCTCTTCCATTTGTGACGAAAACCCCACCTGGTTCATTTCTGCAAGGCGAACCCCCTACCACCCCGACGAATCGTTGATCTTGCTTTTGATCAGCCAGCCATAATATCATCCCGAAAGCATATTGGCGGTGTGGTATGAATGCCGAATGCGTTACACTCGTAAAAGGGTCTACATACGTCATTCGCTCCCGTGATGCTGCGCATCGAAGTCCGACCCGACTCTGTGTTTCCATTCGACGATCGAATTGAAGGGAGAGCCTTTCCGCGGCGCGCTTTTCATACGCATTACCCCGTCAGATAATATGCGCGCTTCACCTTTCACAGTAACTAACGCATCGTCATTTGCGCTAATCAAAAACCCCGGCGCGACGTGATTGCGAGGAATCCGCATTAACGCGCGTGTATAAAATGTCGCGTACGCGACAACGAGAGACAACATATCGGTGCCGCGCGGCCGCGGCCGCGGCCGCCACGCGATTCGTCGGCTATTCGTCACTATACGAAATGTAATCCGTTAATGATGAGAGTGGGCGGATCGGTTCGGTGGATCGATACCGAAACCACAGTTTTTCACTGACGCACGGTCATTTGAATAAGGAAGGTTTGCTTTGCACTCGATGCTACCTGACCCATCGCCGTAATCACTGCCACTCCATCATTCGATCGTGTATAGCCTCTCTCTTTCCCTGTCCCTCCCTCCTTTCTCTAACGTTGCCGTCTCTACATCCGTATACGAGCGCGCAGTCGACTCCCTCGTCAATAAACGAGCCCGCCTCTATTTACTCGTTACTTCATCATCCGAATCCCGACTTCTCCGTCTATAGTCTATACCGGCAATTCACCGAGTCACTGATTTACACAATTCGACGAAAAAATCAACCCGGAGATGAATCCGATTTCCGGAGTAGCGTGCAGCTAGTCGTACGCCGACAAACTTCCACGATGTTATCGTTATGGGAGATAACGCGGCTTGATAATCTCCCCACGCGATCTGATCAAAGCGCGGTTTCTACCGCAATTTTCATTTTGCGGTACACGGCGCGTTGCCTCTCCTCGTCTTTTATTCGCGCCGTTGGTGAAATCAGGGCGAGAGCATTTTAATGAAATTGACGACCAAGATCGACGTGAAATTGATTATGACTGACTTCTACTGGCGCGTCTTCAATCATACAAGTCATTTATTTTCAAAGCGACTGAAATTTAAATGTCCTGTTAAGATAGACATGATAGCGCGTGTTTTATATTCGAATATCGTCAAAATTTATAATGCTTTATAAACTATTATTTTGAACGTCTTAAATATTTATGATAGAGACCTTTGCACTTGAATTACTACGAATTATTACATCTCTTATAAATTATGAAACTTATTAATTTTTGTACAATGTTAGCAATAAAGATTATATTATTATTACATGTGTTACTCAGATATTAGATATAGCGATAGTACATAAATTCATTAGCCAATTGATCAATTTCGACGCGAGATTCGACATACATTGAAGAACAAATCATAAAACGTTACAAAGCACATTCTTTCATATATTGCATATCCTAATAAAAGGAAGAAATAAAGCATCAAATGCTCAAATCTACGTTGTTTGTTCTATATCAGAAATTCCTCTTTTTACTCCCGAGAACACTCGTAAAAAAAAAGGAAATGTTATTGCGAATTCTACGGTGAAATATTATAGGTGTGCGAAATCTGATAGCGCGCTCGGCTGACTACTCAGATGATACTCGACTTGCCCGCGCAACATCGTGCAAGCGAATACCGCCTTTCAATTCCGCGAGTCCGGCTGATTGCATTGAACCAAATTTCGTCGGCGGACACACTTCGGGTCGCAGATATGCGCCGTCGCGTATACGCGCACTCGCGTTCCGGTCGTAAAGGATTTTATCGTTATGAATTTAATTTTCATACAAACAGTTCTGACCGTTCTCTCTCTCTCTCTCTCTCTCTCTCTCTCTCTCTCTCACCTCACCTCTCTTTCTCTCTCCCTCCTTCTCTCTCTCTCTTCTTGTCCCAGCACACTCGACGAACCGAGTGTTACGTGCCAATGCAGACATGGTTTGCAGGGTACTTAGAGAGGAACAAGGGTGGCGAGCACTCCAGCGCAGCGCCATACCCCGGCTGGTTATCCGTAATCCAATAAAACCAGGAGACACAGGCGAAATTTAATATCCAACACCATCAAAAGTCGCTGGGATTGTTCCCAGCTAGTTATAACTCCGACCCATACATCCCACGGATCGCTATTCACAGGTTGTATTGCTTCGCATTCGGGGCCTCGAGCGTCGCCATTGTGCCTTAGGGCTACGCGATCGTTATCTTAAAATGCCATATTAATCTAACTGCGGAGATAATCTGCTTTGTTACAAATTTTCTCTTTCCATTTCAAAAGTAATTAGAACTTATGATTGCTCTTGTATCTTTCTGTTTCGCTCAAAAGTAAATTTAAAATTGATTATTATCAGTAGTAATGAGTTTCTTTTTCAATTTATGTATTTTTTAATAAATTATTTCAAATTTTTTCATTGTTACTTATAATGTTTCAATTATATCTTTCGTTTTAGTCGTTAATAATATAACTGTTAGAGTTTGTGAGTTTTTTTAAGGATCAAAAGCTAGCTATGGGTTTTTTTTTTAAACCAGAAGTGATAACGATCTACCATGCTTCGCAGCACAACTAGGCCAGCAATTTTTTTTACATATAAATCGTTGAAATTGGTTTAATTGTTTGATAGTTATCGAAGACACATACATTCTTTTAGTCTCGTCGTAATTAGAGACAGTTTTTAACCTTAGATAACTTCTATTGCTTGTATTCGTGACTCATTTAAAATTCTCCTAAAACAGCTTTCGATGGTCTTTATAAAATTATATACTCTTGAAATGATGAAATTATTTATGACAATAAATTAAACTAAAATACAGTGAAACAAATGTAATATTTTAAATAAGAATATGCTTTAAATTTTATAAAATTAATATATTTTTCATAAAAACTGAGATTTTTCTTTTGTATTTTCCATGCGGAAAATAAATCTGCCGATATCGAGCCCAAGTCTCTGTGGCCTCTGTATTGTCGATACCACGTAGTTGTCACTTCCACGGCTCCACCCATATTTATTTCTAGCAGCAAAGCTGACGAGAAACTTTACGAGCGAATTTTTACGATTGCGCGGTACCGGATTTATGAGATTTCGCGTTGTTGCTTTCGTCAGCGAGTTACACGGTGTACCGAAAAGTCGAACAACTGAAATGGATTTTGCCAAAAAAAAGACCAGCGGAAGAGAAAGAGAAATTCGCACACACATATTCTCGCGTTATCGGCTCAACTCTAGGCCGGTGTGTTTGTCTCGTGGGAATCTGGTGAACCGCCGTTTTATCCCTTGCGGTGTAGACGCATTCGTACTTATCGTTATTAATTAGTGGAACGTGTCCACAGAGGTAGGACAGGGGTCGAATTACTACTCCGACAAATCCGCTTTTCGAAGTTCGACCCTTGTTATGAACACCCTCAGCAACCTCGTTTATCTGTTTATCTAGTTTGTACTTCATCGCCGGTCCTGCAGCTACAACGTGCGTAATTACTATCGAAATTTATTATGACGGTACCTCCAAATGAGAGTTACAGCTTCATATAATATATAATGTTATATTTTTCTATTCTATATACGCTAATTCTACTTCATTTAAATCAATAGATGTTACCAGTCCGGTAACTCCAGATCCGACTGAGGCCAAATACTCGCATTCCATAAATTACAATGAAGAAAACTTGCTGAATTGTAGCAGAGAAACTTAATTAATATTTGCTTCCCCCCTGCGTAGTAACTTAAATTAGATACGAAGTACAGGCGGTATTTGTACAGGATGTACATATAACTAAATTAGTGACTTAAAATTTGCAAACGTATTCTTTGATCAACTTGTCTCAGTTATACGCTTCAGTCGCTGTTGATTTTGGATTAAACGCGTGTTCAGATCATAAATAACTTAAATAAAGCATCGCGGTAAAATAAGCTATATAAATATCCGGCTTTGCAAAATTAGAAAACGCTGGGAGGCTGGTCACCAGACACATTCGTTCAACGTGACATTATGGCGTGTTGCCGCTCTGTTCCGGTTATGAGTTGTATACCCAAGTGTTCCGCGTCACTCTCTTGATACTGTTGTCTCACGGAAAAATATACAACTGCCTACTTAGCTGAATAGCTTATGGGCTTGCCAGCGACGTCAAATCCTCGCGGAGCTTAGAGCTATCTTTTAATAGAACCTGGAATTTCTGGCTAAATTAAACTACGGGCATTTTTGAAGTGCTTGCAAATATCCGTGAATAATCAGACGTAAATCTCGAGAAATTGTTCTGAGAATATAACATCCTATATAATATCCTTTTAGCATTACTTTTACAAACTACCTGAAATAATATCCAAGTAATAAGCGTCTAAAAGATATTTGAAAACTTTTAATAAACGTTCCAATTCTACAGGTTTAAATTATCTCTTAAATAAATTGTAATATTTGATTAGTTATCGTAAAATTCCGTAATAATTTCGTTTTATAATTTTTTGCGACGTGAAGGACTAGGCCGACTAGGGTACAAGAAATATAATTACCTGTTTTTATTTCGCCTCTTTTTGTCTCATCCATCGAACCACAATCCCCAGGAATGACATTATAGCGCAGAGGTGGCGCAAAGTATAACGCTTATATCTAAATTATAACATTCTCGCGTACGTACAGCCGCGTTGAGAACGTTGGCGCGCCGGTTTATTTCGCTTTGTCGGCAATAACAGTAGATCTGCCTAACGAGCCCCTAAATAAGGGAAAGTAATTTCATGTATTTATGCGTGAATTATGGTACGACCGAGGGTATCTCCGGAGGCAATTAACGCCGACTTCGTAAAACCGGCATCTCCGTATGCTGCCGGAAACAAGAACAACCTAGTAGAAACGCATTCGCCACTGTGCACACGTACATGCATAAATGAATGCATACGCTAACCGACCCTTAGGAATAGCAACCTTTTACCGTCTCTGTAAAACAAACTAATTGTTCGCGAGCAAAAATGAATATAACCGCACGCTCTAGTCACAATCGTTGATTCCAAAATAGTCGGCGAAATTTATAAGCGGCGAATAATCACGAGTGATATCTTCTTGAAAAAAAAATTATTTTTCGAATAAATGTTTATTTAAGCGAAATTTTTTTTAGAATGCTTGGTCCGAGAAACGAGTTCTACTTCAAATTTGTAGTTCTACTTAAAAATAACGGATCTACTTGGCAGATCTTGAGCGAGATGGCGACAAAATTAATTATTTTAACGGCAGACACATTAACCTTTAAACGCGTTACTGGAGACGTTCTCACGAGCAATCATGCGATTTAACACGACCCTGGCCTAAGAACAAGCCATGGTGCGAGGGAGACTCTGGGAGCTGACCGAATATAAGGGCCGACTGCCCTCGGTAGACGACGCATCGTCGAGATTTAAGTTCGTATTGCCTGGGCGCGCTAATGATTATTAACAGAGCGATCCGCCAGATGTTTGGTTTTATTTATGAGCCGGGCGCGACGCTAGGGAGAGACAGATAGTCGGTGAAAACGAATGCACGGCATCAGCCGACGCGAAAAAAAGAGCATGACCAATAGCACGGCGCATCCACCTACGACAGACGATTTATAGGCGCTACAGCGATGATCGTAACGGGCCTCGACCATTACCGCACTACGCGGCGGCTTTTAATTACTGCCAGTTGATACATTACACTGCTTTCCACCACTGTACGAGCGACTAGTTATTAGCCACTCGTCGGCCTCACACGTTATTGCGCTCGTCGGTGGTAATCGAGTAACAGCGAGCCCGTTGCATTTAAAAGTGAAATATCTTCAATTGGGTCGCCGCACTCGCCGCGCAGGCGCGCCGATAAAAATCGTGGCCGCGACGCGCGGCGTCAAACGGAATTTGGATGTGGATAAAAAAAAATATGAAAAGTATCTCTAAATAGCCGTCAAAGATTGATAAAAAACAATATCCCGTATTTTATCAAATGTCATTCGTTTGGCAATGTTTATAAGCTGCAGACTTATTGTTAGTGGGTCACTCTTGATCCAACATATCTCAAAAAACGAGAATTAGATTACCGTCAATCGGAAAGATATTTTAATCCATAGCCAGTCTTTTTTTCCAACACATCAATCGCATCTTTCCTTACGACGTTTCCCAAGTATTAATCGGTGGCACGCGAATCCGTGTAGTTGTGAGAAAGGGCGGAGTGCGGGGTTGCGTTACGTTCATAGGGAACGGACAATTTGCAAAAGCGAGAGACGTGGCCGAATAATTGGCCGACTCGCGAGGGGCGAGCGATTGCATTCAACATCGAATTACGTAATAACCAGTGAGCTAACTAGGGGGTGGGGTAAGGGTAATTTGCTGAGCCAACCTACGTGCAACTAGGTGGAAGCCTTTTCGGTGGTTGACAGGGGTCGGTCGGCAGCACGCCCCTTCGGGCAGCCGGCGGAAGATTTAAAACTGGCGCGACTCGCTAATGACCATTAACTAGTTGTCCTCCGCTCCACCTACTCGGCGGCACACGTTTGTCGTGCCATTCTGGGTGCGTGCCACGCTCTGTCGTGCTCGTCCCCCCGCCGCCGTCTCGACGTCTCCCCCCATCTCCACGTGCAAGTCGAGGCACCGCCGGCAGCTAACCCCCGCGAGATTTATGCACCGGATGTGACTCGGCTCCCATGGTTTATGGGTTTCGAGTGTGTTCACTCGCGTTCGCACGCGCACACATAGAGAGAGAAAAAGGGAGAGAAAGAGAGAGAAAGAGAGATGAAGTGAGAGCACGAGGAATATAGGCGAGCGCTATCCGGTCTGTTTTCTTAATGCGATCCAAGCGCGAGACAAAGTCAGATTCGACGTTATTTTCGTTTCGGACGATTCGCGCTCGCTTCCAAGTTAACGCATTAGCACACAACGCCGTTATCTCGAAAGAGAGTTCTCTAAAACGATGTGCATGTGTAAAGCTGCCATAAGGATCTGGAATGGAACGAGTGTTCCATTTAAATCTAATCTGATGAATAATCCAGTACGATTAAGCTATATTTGGTAAAGTTGGAAGATACGTTAGAGATCAGAATGGAGTCTATAACTAAAAAAAAAATGTTTTCTTGTGACTTGTTAAATATTTAAGAGATTGTCTGAGAATAAAATGCCTTAAATATCTGAACTGTGTGCACGAACTGTGCAATTCGTATTGCTCAATGTTTTACAAGCCGTTTATTATAAGTTAACAAAATGCGCCGACATTAAATGTATCCCAAAATGCGTGCCCAGTGATTCAAATAGTCCACGCAAATACCGACGATTCCGACATAGCGAGAGAGCCCAGTTAAACGCAAACGCACGCGGTGTCAACGGTACTTTCTCGACTTGGCGTCGCGAGAGGGTAAATGGACGGATATTTGCTCGGTGTCGCGAATCACGCACAAATACTGCAGCCGGGCGTATATATCGAACGCGGTGCCTGCCGCAGAATCAGAGCTACGCACATTTGAGAAGCGCTGCGTGTGTAAATGCGTGTATGCGTGTGGGCTTGCGTATGTGCGCGTGTGATTTCAGCAAACCCGAAGCGTTGACGAGCCGAAGCTCCGGGCGTGCCTATAGCCCCGGGATGAAACTCCTCGACGGCAACGAGAACTGCGAGGACTATACGAGAACGAGGGCGCAAGGACGAGAACGAGGACGATGACAATAACGCAGGCAGTCGGCGAGCTAGCTCCGGCTTAAGGCCGCTCGAGACCTCTCCCGGGAACGACGGTACGAGGTCGCCGTTCAACGACGGGACAACCTCGTAGCACCGAGGAGGTGAAAGGAGGATGGTGGAAGCTGGAGAACGAAAGATGCAGAGAGGGAGAGAAGGAAAGCGAGACAGCGTGCCCGCGTGCGACCATCGTAATATCACAGGCAATTTCCTGGAGGAATTTGATCGGTTCCTATATCGCCCGGAATATTTTTCCCCGTCATTTATTTTTCGAAACGTCTCGCGAAGCTGCTACGATCACATCTCTCTCTCGTTCTCTCTCGCTCTCTCTATCCCCTTACTCCCTGTACGCGAAGTACACACACGCACGCGGCACATACGCACGCCGTTATATCGGCCGATCGAGATTTTCTCGGCAATAACCTGATTTTGCGCTTATAGCGCCCGTGGAGGTCCTTGCTATATCGCGTAATTACTGGGATGCGTCGCATTTCTCTGATATGCAATATCTGCCTGCCACGGTACACTAAACTTTTCTATCACGATCGCAACGTATCCGTACTTACGCGCCACCTGAGACGGCAAAATTCGCGTGTTTGATGCACGTGTCGTATACGCGAATAACGCGAATAAATAGCGAATATTGAACACATACCCCTGGGAAAGTAACCTTTAACACTCCGAAAGCGGTTCATCGAAGTGCCGTACCGTATCGTAGAATGTTTTGTTAAAAAAAACACACAAAAAAATCCCGCGTTGATGCCGTTAGCCGCACGGAAAACCACATGCGAGCGGTGCGGTACGCGCTCGCCAGTTAAGAATTCTGCATTCTCCGACGGGGAAAGCGCGTTCGATACGACGTTCCTACCGTCCTAGAACGCGTCGTTTTCTTTCTCCTCGACTGCACATAGAGGGAAGAGGCAAGGGGGAAGAGGCGCGGGTACCCCGCGTCTTTGACTCGGAATGTAAGGAAATGTTTCGGGACGTATGCCATTGAGGCGCACTGCATCGACCAAGAAACCATAAACACGAACCGCGTCTGGTTCGGGTGTTTTCCCGAGCCTTTGGCGAACAATCGGTGCTTTCCACGGCTCGCGACTTTGCCTTTTGAATACGTCGTAAGCGTAGATATCCTCCGATATACGCGCGAGCGCGATACACAGAGGGTAAAAATAACCGCGCGCGTGACGCCATTGTTTTAGGAAATGCACGAGAATTTTACATGGTATAGTTTGGGATGCCCGACTCGCGTCTTCGTTTCCTTATGTATTTTTGTTTAGTCTACTGCAGTCACGTATGTGTGGTAGGGCTGTTTGCGCATACGCATGTCGCATAGGGTCTATCATCTTCTTTTCTTCTTCTTATCCTTTCCACGAAACGAGTTAAATTGACAAGTTCGAGTTTTTGTGTTTTCCATAATTTTTGTTTTCTTTTTTTAATTCTCTGATAAAAGGGAGAAGAAGATTATTGATCGAAAGACATTAGCCCGATTATATTGTATCACTATTGCAACTGTGTAAATATATATTAATATTGTCCTTCTAAATAAATTATTTCATATAAGTATTAATTGTGTTTGATTATATATTTGAGACGGTGCTATTAAATAGCGATGCCAAACAAATTTTTTCATCATGCAAAATATACGATAATACATATTATTTATTTCAGTATAATAGCAAAATATATTTTTAATCTTAAATAGCTATTTTTTGTGTTTACGACACATATAAAGGGCTTTCTAATTTTAAGTATCATAAATGTGCAAAATGGAAGAGATATTTCACTCGAATAAGGATCTTATAATGCAGAGAAACTCGACGAGCGCTGACCTACATTTAGTAATAATTTCCTGTTACCGGAGCTCTCTGCTCAAAATTATAAGAACTTCTGATTGTTATTTCTAGCAAACATTCTAATAGTTCATTACAGCGTGCAAGGTAATACAATATAGCGTCTAATTTATATTTGAAATCTGAAAGATAAATTAGAAAAGAATCTGATTATAACTTTTTTTGTTCTTTTACATGATGTCTTTAATATATTATGACAATAATGCTTAAAAAAATAAAATCTTATAAAATAGCAAGAATATTTCAAAATTGTTTTCATAAAGAACTTTTAGAAATTCTCAACATAGTCTCAATAATAATAATAATAATAATAATAATATCTAATAATAATATTAATGTAAAAATTTCTTTACATTTTACAAACAAGAAAATTTAATTATAAATAATTAGATAATAAATATATGTTTCTCGTGCAACAGTAATAGATTCATACCACATAGTTCTAAAAAAAAAGTAGGCTCGCAGGCAGCGAAACGAAATATCCCATGAGAATTAAATATATTTTAAGATTTCGATATTTGTGCTTGACTAACGAAGAGCTCTCGCCAAAACTGACCTAGTTATCAACGGAATATCATTCCCCTGGCGGAGCACACTTCTAAGGTCGTCGGTTTCCAAGCTGCAGGTAGCGAGCAAGTTCCTCCAGCTCGCCGTTCCACGATTCGACCTCACATATAACGCGGATATCAATGTTTGCGGCTGCACTAACTAGGAGAGCATATTTACCATGCGGATCCGTGTTATATTCAGTCCGGTTTGGTTGCACGAGGAGGCACTCGCTCGTCTGCCGACTCCTCTTCATCTCGGGAGAAGTGTGTCACGCTTACCGAACTGTTTGGATAGCCGAGCGAGGGTGTATCGCGTGACGTCTGATCCTCTCGTTATAACTATACGCGTACGCACATTCGGGAACCGACTCCTTCGTACTCCTCGTTGCGTATCGATATATCGCGCCTATGAGGATTTCGCGCCGCGAAAGTATCCGATTACCGTGTTCACGAGATTCGCCAACGCGACGGGGTATTGAGCGCGGCGCGGTGCGGCGCGGCGCCGCGCCGAGAGGAATTCTTCGAGTTCTTCGCGTGATTCGCAAATACCGTCGGCATATACTCAAACACCTCAATTCGCAGCGGTAATATTTTGACGAGGCGGAATTTCGACTCACGCGCTTCGCCGACGACTATGACAGTTATGCCGAAATCGTTGAAACGTTACGATTATCGAGACTGCTCATTAATTTTGATTGCGACGAAGTTAACTGGAAAATGATTATTTTCCCGCTTTGGTTGCACAATATCTTCTGTTAATTTGCTAATATAATCTGTCATTTTAAATCTATAATAATAATTATTCGAGGGAACAGATGAAGCGACCTTTAATCAGGGATTAAAAACGCGAGGAAGATTGCAGACTGCAGGCACATCATACTTGCTCTAAGTATACTTTATTGTCCTAAATTAAGAGACGATGTTATTACTGGAGTTATCCTTTAGTAGTCTTAGGCTAATTACCGCATCCTCGCTAAACGCGACCACCACCTTTCGAGGTCGTTAAACCGTATATCGCTGCCGCAAGAACGTATATACGCTGTTGCTAACGCAAACGTGGAACGGGGGTCCTTAACTCTCGCAATAATACTCGGGAGGTACGCAGTAGAGTAAGCCACGACTAGAGCTCGAGAGAAGCCAGGAAGTGGATCGAAATAGAAACGCGGACAGACACTTGAACGGGGTAACTGATACCGGAGTGCCCATAAGCCTTTTGGAAACACACACACACACACCCACGCCCGCGTATATGCGATCTATCTTCCTCCCCCTTTCTCTTTTCGTATCTCCCTGCGTAAATAGCGGCACGTGCAAACCACCGGTACAACCCCTTCCGACTCGCTGCTGTCGAACCCTAAGGCCCTTTCGGATCCTGCGCTGTTTACCGGCACAATATTTACCCGCGACTTATAACCATCGACTGTTAAGCCGCGTGTAAAGCGTCTATACGATGCGCCGAATGAGGGTATACGGGGCACACGTTCAGGTTCAGGTACGTGCGACCGCGCGTGTCTAGATTTTCCCCGAGTTTTCTTTGTATTGGGGGCGACGCGAGCTTTGTGTCGCCTCCGCGCGAAAATAAGTTGTCACCGCCCGGGTTCCCTCGGTGCTAAGCGGATTTCCCGCGTCTTATGCCCGCGATCTACGAAGCTACTCATTTCTTCATCATACTGAACGTCTCACGGAAAATTGGTCATAATGAACTCTACCTCATTCTCCACGCAGTCAACCCCGCGTTGACGAGTTTCACCGAGAATGCCATCACGATTAACCCATTTTCAACTATTGAGGTGAAAATACCTACACCACGGTTATTCCTGTTCATCCATACCATCTATCTACCATTATCTAAGAATTATTTTACAAATTACTGAAGAATAAAGCTATTTTGTTACAATATTAATGTTCTTTCGCAGTTAATTTATCATCAGTAATTACACTATCAAATAGCCGTTAAATAACTACGCGCAATACATCTAGAAGATGCTTTTAGACAAAATGTTTCATAGTGATAATATTGCTCTACTTTTTACATTCTTGTATCTCAGTCTTTTGTATATCACTTTGAAGAATTATGAGAAAAACGTGGTAAATCAGCGGTTTCTCTTTTGTTGCATCGTATAGTGACATGGTTTCGCAGAAAGAAAAAATCGCGAAGAAAGCTAAACGGGGAAAAAATAAAAGCTCGTTTCACGATTAGAGAGCACGTAGTTGTCACGACATAAACTCCGGCGAACGGAGGTGCACAAAGCGCCCGTAGTATACAGATAGCGTCGAGTTATTTGCGATGGTCGCGTCTCCACCGAATGCAAAGAGAAACCGACGAACGAGCGCGTAAATCTCTCTCTTTCGCCGTTTGTTTCTTTGTCTGTCCCTTTGTACCGTCCTGCCGGCATCGCGACGGTCGCAGTCATTGGCACGTTGATCTCCCGTATAAGGTGGAATAACGAATTTACTCCGGCTCGCATCTGACGCACACGTCCGCGCGCGTATGTAAATCTTTACTTTGCAATTCCTTGGCGCTATGAGTTTATAGGGTGGGCATTATAAGTTTCCCCGTCAGAGGGAATTGCAAATGTATACTGACTCGCGCGCTAAAGTAATCCATGAACTTCTCGCCACTATAGATTGCTGCTCCCTATAGATTGAACATTGAACAAATCTCAATAGATTAAAAAAAAGTCAATTTTGCCTCAAGTCCATTACTTTACTTCTTTCCTCTTTGAAATACTTAAAAAGCTATTAAAAGAGAGACGTAATATTTCTACTTGATTATGTCGTCAACACAATTTTCAATTGACAGATTTCAATCATAGGCTATAATCTCTGAAATTGAAATTTTCTTCAATTATGTTTCACACGCCGTTAGATATTGCGTGAGAAATTCGATAAACATCTGTAACAAAATTTACACAAAATGCCGTTAACTGTTCACGCGCGTACAAGTGCTAGAATATTACTGAAAACAACAAAATCATCGCCGCGTTCCCTATCTGATGTTTGCGAATGAACGATTTGTGAATATCCTCTTTCATTAAAACAATATGCGCGCTAATCAAATACCTCTTGAACGTCATTTTATTTCGGCGCAATGCGGTGTTGATTCGATTGCCATCGATGCACGTGGTGCGTGGCGGCCGCTACTTGAATCAGTTGAATGAACGATTCTACGGTAGCTGCGGAAAACCTTGGGGCGTTTCCTCGTATCCACCGATGACGATAACGATTTAACATAATAAAGGAGGACGCCGATTGCAAACGCCAAACAATTTAATCGTTTCAAAACGGCGATTAAATTCGCATTCGAGAATATGAAGGAGCCGACCCCTCTTCCTGTCCCGTTTGCCAGGCGCGCTTTCCGTGCCGATGCACATGTCTAAAGCGGTCACGTTGTATTGCCTTTAATTGTACGCCGTATTTGCCGATATGATTGCGGGGGTAAATAGAGAGTAAAGCCAGAGGAAGGACGGAGCAAGAGGGATATGGACAGAAGAGGAGCCTTTTCGCAGCTGCCGTGGGCTGCGAATCGCGGTCACGTGCCTTCCTCAAATACGGCCATCCCCTAAACACGTTCGGCTCGGCTTACTGCTTTTCATTTACCCAGTTCCCTCACCTCCACCCTTCTCTCTCGGTTGTCCCCTTTCATTTCTTATACCTGTTTATCTCCCTCTCTCTCTCTCTCTCTCTCTCTCTCTCTCTGTCTGCGCCAATTTTCTTCTCTCCTCTGTACCGTTTCCACCCTCTTTTCTTCCTATGCCGCGTACTCTCCACTCCGGAATCGACAGATGTCACAGAAGGACAAACACGCCCGGGCGGACCTGTCAGCATGTTCTGATGTCGCCTAATCGTAATTAGTACCTTAATCCGAGCAGTCATGAGAACGTCAAAAGCATTTGTGACAGCGTGTGCAATATTAAAATGCGTTATATATATTCCGTATTAGCTAGGGGAGGCTGCGACCAATTATTAAAGTTTTAACTGATTGTCGCAGAACGTAGTACGAGTTTAATATTTTATATAAAGCAAGATATAAAGAATTGATTTGACATTATTGCAGAATCCAAGTTTGCCATTTGTCACTGTATATAACAATAAAAATTAATATCTAAATATGTCTTTTTTATAATTGATCCCAAATAGTTCTATATGGAAGAACGTCATTATTTGTAGTTAAAGAATATTACTTTGCGCCTATAGATAAAAATAGTTAAAAACTTGTTACAACCTAAACAAAATTGTATATTATATTATATATTTCTTCTAAATATTAAATTTTATTTTTTTTAAGTTACATAACAATTTAAATTCAATTTAATAATATTATAACTTTAATAATTGCAATTTCCGGCGAGAAACACGTCGCCTCTATATTTTAATGGTTTGAAAAATCAAGTCATTCCAACGGGGAAAGAAACCACTCTCGCTAGCCTATATCCGCAAAATAATTTCACCCTCAACTCGGTCGGGAATAGATTCTCATTTCCGACGCTATTTCACTTCGTGCTTTCCCGGTGGATAGGTATATAAAGCGAGATTTAAAAAAGTAGAAGACGAAGATGCTAGACGGACCCTGGCACGAGGTGCAGCGGATGGAGAACAGAGGGAGAAAAAAAAACAGAGGCACCGAGGCACTGAACTGAAATTAAGAATAGGACGGCAAAAGCAAGGATAGTGCGATGTGTAATCTGCAATCCAATCTTAAGTTAAATAAGAGGGAGAGGGGGGAAGGGAGAAAGAGAGAGAAACGCAGACGGAGGAAGAAATGCGGCACACAGGAGAATGCGAGGGTAGAGAGAGTCCTCAGGATCTATACTCACGGAATCCCTCCAGGATCTCTCCAAGATCTCTTCTCGCACTGTCTGCAGAAGTGTGAGGGAAGAGACAGAAAGAGAGAGAGAGAGAGAGAGAGAGAGAGAGAGAGAGAGAGGGGAGGAGGGAGGGAGAATGCGACAGAGGAAGAAAGGAGAGACAGCACAATGCGCACGAGGATCGCAAGACATTGTCACCCCCTTGCATCCCTTCGCAGACGCCTTCCGAAGCCACCGAAATCTTGGATGCTCCTCTTTGTTTCTGGTTTCTCGAGCGTGTGAAAATTCCAGCGTGCAAGACGCTATCAGAGCGCGAGGGGTCGTTGAAGATGTTCAGGAAACGTCGTACCGCGCGAATTACTTCAGACTAACGACACTTCCGGTAAGAAGCATACAAAATTCCTCTTGCTCACCTCAAAACAGATTTATTCCGACAATTTTTTAAAAAATTCAATGATAGGATAACATAAATTTGGGAATGATATTAATTGCAAGTACTGTCATGCGTATTTTTTGTAATGTATAAATTATTCATCTTTCATAAACACATATTATTAGTTACAATATTTGACAAAATACTCAGCAGCAATGTTAATAATTAAAATATTTTGAAATCAAATCCAATGCAACACTATGGTTTACTGCTCTCTCAACATGAGAAACCATAACTCATTATTTATTGTGTGCAACCGTATATATGTACAATTCCAGTACGATGTACATACAAGATATCACGAAAAAGGTATGAAAATCCTGTCAATTACAATTGCAGATTCTAATTACCTAAGCAAAGGGCTTGTGCAACTATCCACTGTATTCAATGAAATATAAAACTTGATAGGGGCTAGAATTCGCGCCGCATTTCGTTAATCTAGTTTGCGTAATTTGTGTTATTCAAATGAATTCGACCGTCCGAGCTTCGAATTACCGAAATTGGCAGGCGTTATGTTCATTGTCACGTCTGTAGCAAGCGACATACTAATGACACTACACAATTACTTACGGATCATTAAGTATTACGACGAGTACTTATATTAATGCCAGGATAATGAGCGCAAAGCTGAGAGCTAATGACGCCTAAATGCCCGTAAACGCACGTGCGACCTCCCATTTATTTCGTAACACGATATAGTACGCTCATCCGGATTTACGCCACGACCTAAAACCCTTTAATGAAGATTTTTATAAGATAAAGAAAGATGAACAACTGTGTAATATTATATATACTTTGCGTAATATTATAATATATGTGTCTAATATTGACTTTTTTAAACACAATACCATAAACTGCTGTATTGAGAAAATCAAAGTGAATATAAAATGTCTTGCTCAACGATAATCAATTTTTATCATTTAAGAGTACCAAAATATATGAAGAATTCATTAGTGATGGATTACTACTGCAAAGTTTCCTTCGAAAATAGGAAACTCCCTTGGAAAGAATGAGATTTTTAATAAACAAGAGATTTTCTTTATTTTCTTCGCGTCGCACCTTCATCCCAAAAACCAATGTTTGAACGCCGAATTATCCACGATCGTTGTGATTTCTGTGGGTCCACGTTATTAAGTAAAAGAGTGGAAAAAATGTTCATTCGAAAACGAACGAAGAAGAAACTTGATGCTCCGGGAGGATGGCGCTGTCTTAAGTATGACCACGATAAGATGAAAAAAAAAAGCGTGGCGAAAAGAAGGGGAAGAGATAAGCCGAGCTCTCGGAACTTAGAAACGAGTTGGCGTTGAGGGAGAAGGCAATGAGCACCGGGGGAAATCTTCCGAAATAAGAGGAACCAGGGTCGGAGAGAGAAAGAGAAAGAGAGCGCGAGAGAGTAGTTCGCATAGCTACTAGGTCCAGTTACACCGCAAACCCGATAGCCCAGTGCTCCCGTTGAGCAGGGCGTTTCGTTCTACGCTCAGCGCGAGATTCCCTACTACTTGGTCTGACTTCGGAAGTACCGAAACTTTTCAGAATAACAGCGAAATACGGGCCACCCCCATTTTGTTCATCCGATTCTCCCGTCAAGGGAGAACCGTATACATTCGAGGAGACCCACTCATTTGCACGTGCGATAAATTCATCGTTATAACGAAACGCAGCAAAACTTTGGCCTCTTATAAGGTGGATATTTGCGACCAAAAGATATTTTCTACAGGACACTATAACTGCGCAGAAAAAGTTTCAAAGTAACTGTTTTTTCTTCTTTTATATTATTCACCATCGATGAAAAACAGCAAGATTAATTCGTTACTTCAATCATTTTATGAAAAATGTTTATAGTATTAGATCTTTCGTGTTTTGCATAGCGGATGCTGAATAAAATTCTAGATGATGTCCGCTTTATCAATTTAGCAGCCGGCACACGAATTAATATCGCTGTAATTAAATTAGCGTTTATTTGATTTGGTTGATAAAAATGTAATGCTTTCAATCAGTAATGTCAATTTATCACAGTAAAACACTCATGAAGCCCTCGATATTTCCATCCAAGTGAAAAACAAATTCATCGACTCGCAATATTTTACTTATGATATATAATTTTAACAAACAGCTTTGCAATATGTATTGATAACGCTCATTCATGACATTTATAAATAATTTTTAGTTATCACGAAATGTCAGTAAAGTCTAAAGAGAGAAAGAGACGTAATAAGCTCAGATACATATTTTATGTCAAATCTAGCGAACAGGTGACTACAAAAATAAATGTTTATGTTTAATTATAATTATTAAAATTATTATCACAATATTAGATAATAATTCTATTGTAATTAATATACAAAAATTGTTAATATAATAAAGTATAGTAATGTCTATATTATTTCGCTGTTTGAGATTAGTTCAGTTTTGTGATTTAAAATACGAAAAATATGAATAAAATTCGGCTAGAGACCAGATATCTCTCTTCGACAAAATTACGAACGACGGGAAAGGAACGATGCGCAACGACATCCGTGAAAATTCGCGAATCGGCTTCTTTCTTGCCGCTTGTCATCATCCGCCAACTCTCTCGAGGACGATCGGTTTGGGCGGGGGTGGTGGAACGAGGAGCTGCGCGGGGTGGACGCAGCGAAATATCGACACTGTGAAATTCAATGGGTTGATTTATGACGGCCATAAGTCATCAGTGACGTCACGCACTTCCCCCGCGCACCGTTTGGTCAGCATGAGTTAGCCAGAACCGACATACAGGTCTCCGTTCGCAGCCGCGTCTCGCGCTCTGTTAGCGTTTCCCATCTCCGTCGATTACCAGGGAAAGAACTCTCTGTCTCTCCCTCTTTTCAATTCTCTCTTTCTTCCCAGCGCCGTTTCCTTTCCCCACCTTGCCATCGTTATAGCTGCGGCTACACTTTCCTCTTTTGCTGTTTTTATGGGGTTGATTCGGGATAATAAATAGGGGAATTAATTGCTTTTGCGTGGTGCGCCGTCGGTTCGTTTGATCGGTCACGCTTCGTGACGAAGCTGAGATTTACTTTTCCACGTGGATTGCGAGCCAACCGATCCGTGCGATTGACTGCAGGACTGTGTTGCCACGACTTGGACACGATATTCGATTTGAAGTTACGCGACGGAACAATTCGCGGACGAAATGCTCTTCGTGTAAACGCACCGGTAACGGAACGTCGATGAACGACGTTCGATTGGATGGCAAATGAAACGCGAGCTATCGTGACCCACAAGGCGTGACTCGTGTCGCGTCAACGACGATCTATCGTGACAGATTAGAGTGATAGGAAACGAGGTGGGGCCTGACACGTGTCAGTTTTTGAAAACGCTCCCAATGGCCTTGTCTATTACGGGAATGATTATCACCTCTGACGTTCATACGTTCTAGATATTTCTTAATTGATAACAAAAAATTATGAGATAATGATAAAAATCTATGAAAATGAATAAATTGTAGGTATACTACTTGTTCTTTTTTTCTTTCGATTAAAAATTAAAATAGAATAATGAGCAATATATAATATATAAGCAATTTCATAAAACATAAAAAATATATTAATTCATTTATATAATAATAAGTTTATGCTCATTTTATATATAAAATTTCTATAGAAAATGTGTGTTTAAACAGACATTTAATATGTATATATAAAACAGAATGCATTAACTGTTCATGCTAAAATGCATTCAAAAATTTACTGTTGCAATATTGCGAGATGAATATTGGAATATTCCTAACTTTCGAGGAGTTTATGCACTCCTCAGAGCAAACTCAGCTCTCCCAGGTTAACGCTAATTAATTAAACCCGCATATTGCGCCAGCTTGATCATGTCCAATCAACGCGCTAACGAGGAAACTGGAGCGCACAGTGATGGTGGACGGGTGTGTCAAGGACTTCACGAAACTTTTCCGACACTTGACACAATTGACCGGAATGGACGAGGCCGTTCTTTTTCCACTGGCTCCAGACTGTGTAAATACTTGCGCCAAAGATCGATGGCACGCCTCGTGAATTCCACGAACACAGACGCGCGCGATCCGCTGAATAAAAATTCCAGACTTTATCGGTGCATCGTCTCGCGCCAAATGTACGAGGCCAATCGTGTGGCAACTGACTCGTTCTCAGGATCGGCGATCTGTGCAGCAGGCACAATGGCGGATTAAGATACGAATAGAGTTCACAGGAACAAAATAATTTCTAACGAGAACGCTGCCAAAAATAAAAAAAAACTAAAGATGTTGGATAATTTTTAGTTACTATTATTATTAATATCTAAGGCGCAAATTGTCACTTATTAAAATTTTAATAATAATATTTAATATATCTGGAAATATTTATAATAGTAATAAAGTGAAGATAAGAATAAATATAAACTACTTTTGTAAAAGATGCAATAAATTAATTTGTATTATTTCAATGTCCATGTTCCGGTCTCAAGGACCACACCTCCGCAGCTCCGTGAGCCGCGTATATGTTATTCCGTCACTGCGCGAGCAGAGATTCCACCAGAATTCTTTCACGTTAGCGCGAAATGCATCGCGAACTCGACGGTTATCGAACCGTCAGGCAGCAATAATTTATACAATTAGCTCGGCACGTCGGCGCGCCGTAAGAGATCGTTCACGGCGTATAAATTAAATTATCAAAGTCCGCCATCCCGGGGTCCGCGTAGTCCAGCATCTGCACTTTGTTGTTGTCGTTGCGAAGCACGAACCGGTATAAATATATAACCTGAATGCGCGACACACATGCAGATGCGTGTCGGGGTACACGAGCGGGCGCGTTAAGCAAAACGACGTTATATTCGCACGCGTATCGCCGTGTGCGAATCACGATGCACGCGCGCATTTATGGCGTTCCATCTCGGTGTGCGACCGCATCGCTTGCTCGCACACGCACGTGGCACATGCACGGAAAGGTGGTCGCCAGGTTAATTCCGAGCGCACGCGAGCCCAAGCAACAGCGGTAGTTGAATCGATGCTCGGTTCATTGTCTTGATTTATACTTAACGCACGTGCATGCAGGAGCTAATTATTGTCCCGCGAGCTCCCTACGAGCGAATTTCAACCGTTTATTCCGAGCCACGTCGAGCGTGTCCGGCGCGATCGAATTCCTTATTCACGCTCTTAACGCGTTGTTGATCGCGCCACGTCGTCGTTATTTTCGCCGTTACTCCGGTGCAAGAACGCGCGAAGAAAGCTCATTTCCGAAATACAACGACAAGAATCTCAATCGCATAATCTGCACGATTCATCTACTATACTCGGGAATATTTCCAATTAAGAGATATATATTAATTTATATCGAGACTACCACGTTGGGTATACACTGGGCATTATCGCGTCCGAATAAAGCACTCTGGCCGCTAATAAAGATACATACCATGGGGAAGCGAACCCCACGGTTACTTCCTCGCCATAAAGATCAGCAATGGTCCATATAATTCGGTGACCTTCGGAGCACGGGTCGCCTTCGAAGAAACCTTAATTGGAAGACGGGAAATTAAGATAGTTCGCGAGGCAGCGATAACTCGGCGAAATAAAGGCCGTTTGTTTCTCGTCGGCCCTGCTGAGAGTGAGTCAGCGTGGCGATACCAAAATCGATACGAGACGTCATGTCATACTGTCTCTTAAATGTTTCTTTTCTCGGTGTATCTGAAATAGCGAATCAATCGGATCGAGCCCTTACGCGCTCACACCCTCTTGTCGCAATAATGTGCACATTTATCTTTATATCGATAACATTTATATGTTCGCAACGTTATGGGCTTACGTCTCGATCCTCCTGGGACTCGGATAAACGAAAAGAAGACACAGATCACGAGTTTCGAGAGCGACTCGTTAATAGAATCTGCTAAACCCCCTGCTACCCTCCGCACCGAACTGACAGAGTTAACGATCACAGACGAGTCTTTACGACAACTTAACGTCGTTAGTCCTCGCTCAGGCACGCAAGCGATGATTTCATGTGCAAGTACGCACTTGAAAACACACACCCACGTAATATATTATCAAACATAACTGTCATATACACTTCATAGTGAATGACTCGTTTCTTTACCCTCAAATAGCATGTGGCAGTATGTAATGCGGTATGAATTATAATTATCACCATCAAAGAATTAAAAGAGGTGACTGTATGAGAGGAATCGCTTGTGCATTGTGTAGACTAACTGCAATAGCAAAGATTTTATGCAAAATCTGATATACTCATTGTCGTTTTCTAAATAATATATCGAATTGAATTATAAAATCTATTTAATTGCAGTTTAATGAAAACATTGAGTATCATGTTTGCTGGTATGCTATGTATCATGTTTGTCGGTAGTTATCAAATTGCGGCATTTAATTGATCCATCTCACCACTAATATTAATTAAAATCACCATAAATTCCATTTTAATTAACATAAAAGCTGAATACATATATATTTCAATGTACAAAATGCCTTTATTGCAAGCTAGTAGAAAACGTAAGCCAATCATTAGATAATTCATATCACGTTTTCACGATGACGCTTTGGAATTTTACGAGTGCCTATCGATTGTCAAGTTAAATTCAAACAATACAAACCTATCACATATCGCAAATGACTTTATGTTTGAAAATAAATCAGTGTTAAAACAGAGAGAGAAAGAGAGAGAGAGAGAGAGAGAGAGAGAGAAACTAATTCGAAACAAATCTTCCTAGACGGCAAGTAATTTGGAACAAACCACTAGCTGGCTCCTAAGAACCAAGTTTGTACGATTTGTGATAACGATCAGTGTTAACGATGATTACTATCCCGATTACCACTTTGTGGCTGCTCGTTAATTCTAATACTCTCAGTAACGTGTACGCGCCGATACAAAACAGGATCAAAAGAGAATGGGTTGCATCCTATAGGATAGGGTATCGATATCTCTTGAATTACTTGGTAGGGTTGAAAATCGATTCTACAAGATATTTTAGTGTTCATACATATAATTATATTCAATATAGTAACATACTTTGTTATCTTATTCCATCACAAATATAGAGCGATTTTTCAATCCACTCATATTATTTTCCAGTCAAAAGTTTATTTTAAAAAAGAGCTTTTTCTACAGAAAAATTTTAATACGGTATTACTAGGATAATTTTTTAATAAAGAAAATATAATTTTTGCCTTATTTAATGAATAAAATATTTAATTTAAAAAAGCAATAGAGTTCAAGAGATTCTTTCAATCGTTGATCAATTAATGATCAACGATTATTAGATTTATGCGGAATGCCATGCATTCGAAGAATGAAAAGATACATTTATTTGGGCGTTGCTCCGACAAGGAAGATTATTGAGGGATAAAAGGATCTCATAAAGTCAACGCAAACTCGAACTCGGCACCAAGTTGAGCGTGTGTTCGCGCAGATGGCACATATCTGTACATGGTGAGTTCAGATGTATGCGCCATAACTGAGTTCTCTGACACCCGCCCGATGCTCCAACCTCTCGAATCGCACTTTCTTCCTCCAAACTCCCGATTCATTCTTTCCGTTCTATTGCTCATTCGTTTTATCTCTTTGTCTGTACGCGGTAAAGATTTACTCAGTGATCTTTCTGCGACATCACATCTCAATTCTATCACCCTATACTTCGCCTTATTCTCGATACCAAGTGATATCTTCACAATGACATCGTGATAACGAAGATTATCTTTCTACAATTATTTGGCAATCTCTAGAAGTGCACAGAGTAAAATAATAATATTTTATGCACAATAAATATACATGTATATATGTTGAATATTAATACAATGTATCTCTTTGTTTTACCTGTAAAGTAATTTTTATCCAGACACACTTATTCGAAAAGATCCACTCTTATTCTCCTTTAAAATCTTCTTTCTGGATTTAATTCAACATTATATGTTTCAATTTTATACCTCATGTTGTGCAAAATAAATAACGTGTTTAGAACGTCTAATTTTATGTGACAAATATCTAAGATAAAAACTTAATCAAATTAATAACAGTGCAATGGATCAATATGAGAGAACGAAGTTGTTTTACATATTATGAACAAAATGAGATTTGTATAAATCAATGCAGTCATGTTTAATTAACTTAAGAAATGCCCCGATTATTGCTTTGCGTTCAATTAGGGAACGATTGATGCATCTTTAACTTCGGCTGAATTGCGATCTACGAAACCGCACGTACGAGCTTAGCTCCCCTTTTGTCGGCTTTCACCGCAAAAACCTGAGACTACAATGGAAGAAAAGAAGCTACGTCGCCCTCCGGGAGTACAGGTATATCCATCCACGCGAGGCCTTTAGGTTTAGCCTTACAACGAAACAAGGAAAGAAGGTATGAGAGAATCTCGAGAGAAAGAGCGAGAGCGAGAAAAGGGGAGAAAGGGGTGCACATTTGCATGCCGAGCCGCAGTCTGACTGCGGTGCGCACCGACAACTCACGCGTTTTGTTCCTTCGTTTCTCAACCGGCGGCATTGGGATTCAGCGTGGAAAGTGAAAACGGATTTCTCCCGTTCCCCCGCCGTACCGATGGCGACGCGCGCGACGAATTTCTCGTCCACTTTTACTTCTTCCTTCTCCGGTTTGCAGGTGCTTTTCTACTACCTTAAGTTTCAGCCTTCCCCCGCATTGTTTCCTTTTCCCCATCGGCGTGTCGCACCCCACCTTCCAAACAACACGTTATTTCCACTTGCAACATCGACTTCCGAGTCTTTATTACGCTCTTTAAACCCTCGTGTCTCTAAGCTCTTGATTAAACGTATTTGCATTGCAAAACAAATTTTTCATGTACATTAAATGATCGCGCATAGTAACCATTTCAAGAATTAAAAGGATTTAAGTAAACACTTCATCTAAAATTCTATTGGTTTTGTCCATATGTAATTGCAAAAGAAACCAATTTCAAAAAAGACCAATTTCATTAGTCAAAACAACCGTTTTTCTGATTCACTCGTCAATCATGTCGTAAAAGGCGTATATCAATGACAAAATTGAAACTCCCTTCCGAAAAATTTGTTTTCCGGGACACGCGGAGATCTACGGATGGTTAAAAAGCGCCGAGGTAGTACATAATGGACAACTTTTCATTCGGCGGAAAACGCGGGCTTCTGAATCCGCGTGCATTGTCCGGATGGACAATGTGTCTCCGTATTTGCGTGACTGCGTTCAGATAACGAGGGTTGCCAAAGCGAACGAGTGAATTGTAATAGAGTCGATAGCGCGAATGTCCATCCTGTTGCCACAACTGGATGACGACGATGGCTACGACCCAAGGCTATGTTCCCGGTTATCCTCGTTGCAGCAACGATTCCATCGTGGAGTTCAACGATCCCGGCCGATTTATCGGATTACACATTACTAGACGTACACACGAACTCTAATATAACAGCGTTCGGTTTTATCAAAGATAACGTACACGATCATTCGGATTTGCTTTGAGAGTTGCAAATGATGTAATTTCGTAAATTCACCATTCAACACACACAATTATTCGGCGCTCTCGTGCACAAATTGCTAGATACAATATAAATGTTCATGCGAATCGTTGTTGAAACGAAGCACTGTGTAGTAACGCAGCAGCATCAAGTCAATTTTTGTCATCCAACGGAGAAATCACGACTGTAGTGTATCGAAATAACGACTGTAGTGTTCGATATAGACCAAATATTACACGTAAAAATATTTTATTTTTAAATGCTCGTTTCTATAAAATTTCAGCCGATCAACAATCTAGTAGTCGATTGTTTTTGGTATTTGATCCGATTTTCTTTTATTGCAATCGAACTTGGCGCTGATGAACTTGGAGATGTAAGTGCACTTTTTCTAGATTTCGGAGAAACCGGAATTCGCGAGAGATAGAACTCAAGGGATTTCGAGGCGATTTGATTGAAAACTTCGATTAACCGAGGTGCGGGAATAATCGTGAAACTAGGATAATCTAGGCGACCAGGAAATCTAACAGCAGGCGACGCGACGCGTTCGACGAGCGCGAGCAAATTTCAGCGGTCGAGCCATCCGTCTCTCGATTCACTGGTCCAGAAGGTGCGAAACGAATTAAAAGCGTGCGGTGACATTTTCTCTTTCTATCTTTCTCTCCCTCACTTCTTTCCCTCGCGTTCCCTCTCTACGCGCACTCACTTACACCGCCCTCGCTATCAGCCTCTTTCTCCCTCTCTCTCTCGCTTACGCCCAACCACGAACAATGAACATTGGATACTCGAGACAGAAAATATGGGCGACCAGAGGGAGGGATCGCTCTGCTCGTGGATCAGGAGATGATTACGAGGTCGTAAATCTTCTAGGTTCTAGCGCACCGTCGGCGGTCCTCTGCACTGCATCACGTTGACGGCTGAAAAAACTGCGCCTGCTGGTACGCGTCTCGTTCCACACAGATACGCTCCCTGTCCGTGTTTATTAATTGAGAGATTGGTACAAATGCCTTGCTTAAGAGGTACTCAAGGCCTTTCCTCCTGTTCATGCTCTTTCGCATGTCAAAAGTTTCATTATTCATCATTAAACTCACGAACGGTACTCGTGTACAGCAAAATTAACATGATTTACTTATCCGTAAACGTTACGTAATATTTAAAATAAAAAATTCATCGAATAATAAATAGATCCAACGTATAAATTTATATGTCTGTTATGTTTATATGCCTTGAATTTTATGCGCGTTGCGCATGATGTACGCATGGATTATTCGCTACATCGCTAGGACCTCAACTGCAGGCACTCAGGCAGCGTGGAAATGCGGATCTCGAGATCCGCAGCGAGGAATATAATCGGTATCGGCGGCGCGATCGCGCGCTCGTTGGCGCTTCGATACGTGGGATGCGTGATACCGCGCCGACCGCTTCGACGGGATATTCGATTTGACCATTGCCCGTGAGTAAGGACATTAAAGGATTAGGGTGAAAATCCCCGAAATTATTAGGCGATATCCAAGTGGAAAATGGAGCGCTGGTGGGAAACGCTGACTGGTCAGCGACCGATGGCGGATCGTCCATCTGTCCCTCGGGATAGTCGGTTCCTGTCTATCCTAAAGGGTCGACCGGATGGACCGGCGTATGTGGGCGAATGTGGGAGTGACTGGAATTGGTGGGTGGACGAAAGGGGGATGAAAAGCCGCATTGTGCGTATAATCACGCTAACCACCCGTAAAATGGATAACTTCGTATGCTATGCGATCGTCATCATTCTTTCACGGTTAAGCGAGAATTGCCGTTTCAATAGTTTTACTCCGCTCCGTTTTTGTTATGTAACAATAGGAAATTCCACGAAATTAATTAATATCAATTAATCTTTAGTGACACACGTAATGTATATTTTCTTTTGCATAATTATTCCGCTTTTATTCCTCTTGCAATTTTAATATCATTAATATTAGAATTCTTTCTATGAAATAATTAGTGAGGCAACGATAATATAGGTTCGGTAATATTCCCGTTTATATTTCTAGCCCAAAATGCAGTAAATCGATAAGAGCGGAGAATATACGTGATTTATATTTCATATCCGGTTCCTTCATTCAAGTATCGAGCGTCTTTATGGCGTCTTTAATATCCCTGATACTAGCGCATATATGTACGTGTACACATGATCTCCAATGCATACACATACGTGTTTGCATTTCCTGACTCGGCAGCGCGTACGATTGCCCTCTTCGAGGAGCATTTCTGTCCTGAACAGTCGATGAATCTTTCATCCGACTGTCGTAACAACGGCGATCAGAAGTACCTGACGAAAGAGAACGATCTATCCCACAAAGTCGCCGAATCGGGAAGCGGAATCTCAAAGGAATCTACTACAGGATATTACATAAGTCAGTCTATTCTCCGTGTTATTACGGAGCCCGATCGATAACGTTTAAAAACCTCGTTAAAACCGGCGTTCACTGCCTTGCAAATTCGTTCCGCATTAATTTACGTTGATTCACGGCTCTACGTCGTCATTGGCAGCAATTAAGCTCATTTATACCCGACAAAGTAATTTATATACTCATTAGCGAAATTTTATCATAAAGTTAGACAAAATCGGATTTAACTAAAATACAACAAGTGTAGTTTAATATTTTAACATGTTGTTACTATTTTAATATATTTTTTGTGACAGATCGGCAGGTCGCATTTAACAGTTTCCTTCTTCTTTTTCCCTTAAAAAATGCGGAATAGAAATTTTTCCAATATCGTAGATACGCGCGCGCACGTAATGCAATTATTGCCAAGAATAAGCGGAAAAACCGAGGGATTGTAAAAAGAAATGCACACACACACACACACGCACACGTACATAACACACACGGTCCAGAAGGTTGCTAGGTCTGAGCGTGCTCTGTCCTTGTTTAACTTTCCCAAGTAACAAAGATAGAACGACGCTCTAGCGCTAAGAGTGTGGTTCTCGAACACAGTCCCGAATGGAGGAATAAGTGGATGCGCATTAACTTACATATCAAGAAAATATACTTTTGTATATTGAGCCAATAGAGACGAAGTCACGAAGGAGCGACTAGGGAAGAAACAAAAAATCGAAAGTAGAAAATACAAAACTGTAAAATAAATTAAGCAGGCAGAAGGACAGTTTCACGATTACCTGAACAGCGCATTCGGTTTACCATAAAATCCAATAGATATCGGCTCTCCCCTCCTATAAAAAAAAAATAGAAATCACAGAGAAGCGCGGTGCAATTTTGAAATTTCAAAAAGACCGGCTATTCGATGAAACTACGAATAGAATTTATGTGTGTTTCTCGTTAACAGTTATTTTATCAATCGCGGAACTTTATATATTCAGTATAGCTAGTTCCTGGTAACGCTAAAGTTTACTTAAACGTGTATTCAAACGTAATAAAATATCAGTTAAAAAAATCTTTTCCGTGCGCTTCTAATATCTAAAAAATTTTATTACGTATGGAAATATTTGCGTTGAAAACATATCGCGTGTGCATGCAAAAAGAGAGAAGGCACAAAAACTTAGCCATTTGTGGTAAATGAATTTATAATATATAATTTACCAACAAAAGAAAAATCTTAAGAAATTTGAAGAAGTATAAAAAGACGTTACTATCCGTTATCGTCCATCTCCCGCCGGTCTCTAATCTTTCAGCTTTTGGCCAACACTAGGAGCCAATCTGATCTTCGAACGCATTAACTAGACGGAGCTAATACCTGTATTAGGCAAGTAAAAATGGATCGATCGATCGACAACGTCGGAATCCTCGGGGCTAACGAACACACCTCAACAAAGTGGAGCTTGAGGCTCGGCGATCGTTTAACGCCTGCACGGATCGAGACCAATAATTTAATGGTACATTATTCACATCGAATGAATACTAAAGAGGAGACGGAGGCATTGTAATCCTCACCGACTGAAGAATTCTCGACGAACTCCCTTCGGTCGGCATCGCGTAATTTAATGCCGCAGCGGCAGCGTTAAACATTACCTTAGCCCTCTCTTTTACTTTCTCCGCTTTCCGTACACAGGCAAGTATAGATGTGTGCGGATATACACATATGCAAGCTTGGTCGTAATCATCAAGTTGCGACGTCCACAATCGAAAGCGACACGTTTCGAGATTTCAAGTTGCGCATACTGAATGCACTGCGTGCATTCTGCACTATGATTAGTATTGAAAGAATCTGTTAGTAGATACAAATGATTAATTGTTTTCACGCAACTGCAAGAAAAATTTTCACTACAATTAATAATTTAAGATAAAATCGCATTATACCACAGCATTACAATGACGATAAAACTATAATTATTAATTGCCTTTTTCAAGTATTTTTCACACTGATTTATGAAATGTTTTCTCTCATTAATAATTCTTTTTTAATTATTAAAATATTTCCTTGCACCTACGTGATTAATTACAAAAGAATATTATTCAACGAAACTATATACTACTTTTATCAGAGTGACATAATAAAGTAATTCATATCTGCTTTGTAGCATTGAATAAAATAATGTCCAGGAAGAAGGATCGTAAAAAGTATTATCGTTAATTCCTCGCGCGCGGGGCTGTATCGAGAGCCAACTTTCGTGAAATTCGCAACTTTTCCCTAGCTCCGCGATCTACCCGCCACATTTCGCACTTCACTCGCGAGAAACTTGCGCGCGGATAGCGCATCAATGTGAACCATTTCGCGCCAATGGCGAAAACATAAATTCTCCCCGAAACTGAATTCGTCGAGCATTAGCCGTATCCGCGCCTCGAGGCAAATGCTCAGCGAAACACGAGTTAGCTCGAACTCGTTTGTCCTAACAGCCGACATATAGAATATGTCGGGTAATTCATAGCACAGCTGAAGATACTGTCTTATAAACTGTTTTACTTCTCGATGAAAGTTCTTTTATCGTCGCAATCTTTCTTGATATCGTTACTATTCTCGTTACAGCGTCTAGGTACTACTACTTTTTTATACAACCTTCTAATACAATACGTGATACTTCACTTTCATATATGTAATTGTTAATCACTAATTTTAGGTTGTCATGATTTACTGGTATATCGTATACGGGAAACTATATAGGCACTCAACAGCCGACTATACATTACACATTCGCTTTAATACGTATATAGCGATGCGCGTAGGGAGAGGCGTTCCTTCTCTTTTTCTTTCTCAAAGAGTTCTGGGAAATTGCCAAAGGCGATAGGAATAAGAACTGCGTACGACGAAGACCCCGAGAAGGAAAGACAGAGGGGGCGGCCTAACGAAGCCTGAGCCGCATGCCTGATGCACTTCGTCCCGTTTCCTCATGCTCGTCGTCGATATCCTTCCACCACCCGCTCCCCCGCCCTTCCCTTCTTTCGTCTCGCATCTAAATTTACCGATTCCGCCATAGAGGAGCTCCTCTTTTCGCGCGGATGCCCTCAAACCGAGCCTTTCCGTGCAATGCCCTCTCCTCGCGATCTTGAATACGGACGGTCCAGCAGACAATCTCCCCCTCTCGATCGATCGATCATTCTTTCGCCCTCGTCTTTTCGCGTACGTCTTCTTAGCGCGCGCGTCTCCCTCGATATTTTCCATGTACGTCAACGTCCCGGCGAGCACAACTCGCGTTTCGCTTCTTCTCATGAACGTGTTCTCCTAGACTTCCATCCTCTTATGCAAGAACTTTCTCTCCTTTTTCTTTATCTTCTTTCTCTCCCCCTCTTGTCTCCCTCTTTCTCCCCGGTGAGAAATTCCGACAGTTTTCAAGGCAACGTTTATCCGCGTCGGGAAATGCGACTGAAATGCATCGGCGCGTGCTTTCCGCGCCGCGCAAGAGCAATTTCCACTCGCATTCTTTGGGTTTACCACATGACTGCTCCCTATTTGGGCAAACACACATATCGATGCAAAGATTTCGGAAAACGCGAAATCTCGCTACGCTACCTGAGTCAAGCATTTTCTGCAAAATTTTGAATAGCTTGAAAATATTTTGAATATTCGCTTGTTATTACATATAATTTTACGTGATATATTAAAAACCGAAGGAAAGTTTTTAACCTATTTTAATTTACGTATTCGCTATGTGTAAGTTTAACCCTAACCCTCTTTTAAAATGTGACCTATAAAACTTTAGCAAATAGAAGATAAGAAAAGATTGATGGACAAGGTTGTGTTGCAGCTAAAATCATTTGCCGCGGAATTAATGTTTCATTTAATCCGTAGGCTTATAGCGCCAAGATTTTTATCACACATCGTATAATTATGGAAAAGATTCTAAGATGATAGATGAATATTGAACACGGACAGAACATATAATTTCGCGTTAACTGATAAATCTGCCAGCGATGCAACGTTCGTGCAAATACGCTGCTAGTTGTCGGAAGTGACGTATGCGTTTCGTATCCCAAGGAGAGTGCTGGCGTAATCGTACGTCACCATCAACGATGACCTTTGAACTCTATACCAATTCCTCTTGTATCTATTCAATATATATAATTTATGAAACTAGCAGAAGAAATACAATATAAGCATAATATAAGGCTTGTGATATCTGAAGTAAATTTAAAGAAATAATATTTGTAAAAAAAATTTCTCTAATAAGGTTCAAAAAATGAATAAAGACACATGTTTATAATAATAATTTGTACAGTTTAGCCATAAAATTTACTCCTGATGGGAGGCATGTAATCATTGTAATAATTTTGGCAATCCTTATAGACGATACAGAGATTGATCTTGATATTTGCTCGTACGTGGATCAGGTTTTCGTCCTATCGACACGTCATATTTATCGTTTCCTCGAGTGTGAGTATGCAAGCACACGCGGGGAAAAATGGCGTGCTCGTCGCGAAAGCATCCATCAACCAATTCAGTTTCCGACCCAGCGGAGATGTGGACGTGCGATAGCGATAGGTGGTTCCGTCAATTTAAAATCCTCACGCCGCGGGGGAGCTGGCGGTCTCAGTCGCGCGCGATCCGAGGAGATTTGCATCGTGGAAGTTGCAGGCGTGACGAGATAAGACAGTGGGTGGGTCGACAGGGGATTTCCATGCTTGGCAGGGCCAGCGACCAGCGCGCGGCCCTCCCTGCGAAAGGGGATCGAGAAAGCCGGCCGAACGCACGTGAACGCAAAAGCGGGACGTGCGCGAGCGAGAAAGAAATCTCGCCGCAATGCGAGTACAGATAAGTCACCGGAACCGGAAGCCCGCTGCGCCTGATAAGTGCGCCCGTCTCTACGTGCACGCTCGGAGTCGGACTCGGTCGAACGTTACGATAGATGGGACAATCCGTTGCCGATATCACGGCCCGCGATAGGCCAGACGAGGAAATTGGCAAACATTCGTCAGTAACCACGCGCAGAACAAATATGAGATCGTATGAGCGTAACGTAAGGTATCAAATATCCCGTGGAGTTACGGCTTGCGTCTCTATGCATTCTGCATGAAATATGCGCTGCGTGCTGAAAGCCGAATCTATTCGATGAAAATCGTTTGATTCATGATTTTTCGCCGGTGTGAATATCGCGAAAATAAAATATTACACCGGTTTTATCTATATTTTAGATTCTTAGGTTGCATCTGGTATATGTTTAATTATTCCATTTTAACAGTTGATTTTTTTAATGAAATCGAGTGTAAAAATTGCTCTCTCCGATTATCCTAAAAAATGAAAACTTATTCTTTTACCCGACATCGATTCGTCCTAATTGAGTAGGTAAAATTTTTACTTAGCTATCGGTCCTTTAATGACGGATTTGGTTTTTGCTTAATCGCCCTGATACCTGATCTAATTTAGAATGTCTTCTGCGATACTTTGTTCCTAAATTACAAATTGTTAATCCATCAAATTGCAGCAACCGATATATAAATGTCATTTTATATTAATAATTTAATACTAATATATAATATGTAATAATACTAATATATAATAACTTGTGAATTATTAATTTTTATCATACTATAAAATTATTTTTCTCATGTCTTTGTGTTCATAACAAAACAGTTTGCTTTCCTGTTCTAGTTATATTTGTTAAATTATATGTATAGTTTCGACGCGCGATTTTAAAAGATATACATAATGAGCGCTTTGTCGTAGAATGATCAAAGAACAGGCGCACTGCGATGTTAGTCCTGAAATTATAACAAAGGGTGTCGAGCGTTTTTTAACGAAGGCTACCAGCACGTTATTTTTTGTTTGACGGAACTAGAGAGTTGAACAAAAGCTACCGTTAATTAACGTAAATTGTTTTCTCCTTCTTTTATGCCATACTTCTTTCCATTTCTTTGCGGCCTTTTATTTCTTTTTGGTTTTCATCAAACAATATATAATAGTTATAATATATATAGTATAATAATCATGTTTAGTAGAATTTATATTTTATCATTGCAAACAGATTAAATAATACACCGAATAATTAGAAACTTATTTATTATATAGAAAATAAAGAAAATTCTTACTTCAAATCGTAGATAATTATCATGACAGATAACAAAATTTGGATTCGACATCATTGTGTTCTCAAATACTTTGTGCAAAGTTAAAATGAAAGTTTCACTAATCATTCCATGTTATGAATATTAAGTAAACATCTCGGCGAAATATTTTATGTTTGCAAACAGGGATTAACCGGAAATTTTGGTAGCGGTGTAACACTTAGGTACGGGTAACAAGGCCGCGGTGAAAGGAGATGAGAGGGAGGAAGGGCCTGACGAAAAGGCGAACGACGTAAGAAAGCCGGGGAAAGAAATAGAGAAGGTGCCGGAGATCTCTCTCTCTCTCTCTCTCTTGCCGGGGGAAGGTCGGGCGCTGTGCCGAGGATAAGAATTTGCATAAACCGCCCATTAAGTCGCGGGTGGTTTATTGAAAGCAGCGGTGGCGTCTGTAGGTGTGAGTCGAGATGGCTCTGGAAGGAAGATCGCTTAAAGGAAAGTAATAACGTTTGTTGGGCGAGAAGGTAGCTTACCCTTGGCCCCATCGTCTCTTTCCACCCGTCTTGTTCCACCCGACTGCGGCGGCACGGAGCGCACAGTTAGTGGCGGAGGTTCGACGCGACTGAGGGCTGGGAGAACCCGGCTCCGGATACGAGGCGTTATTAGTTCTGTATTCGAAGGTCTTTGCCGGAGCGCGCGAAGCCAGTCAAGGTCTCTTCTTCCTTTATCACCGACCCCACCGTCGTATCGGTCGTTCCGCGTCAGACACGATACAATTAACGCTTCAGGGTATCGGTCTATCGATTCGCGAGTTTTCATTATGGATTGCGGTCGTTGTGTAACGTGGACAAATATAACAATCCCTATACACGTTTTTAACGTAGATCTGTTGCTTCGAGGAGTAACAGGTAGAATTGTACATGTTTCTGTATTTTAAACTTGAATAAACGGCTGTATAATCATATGTTTACATATAATCATATGTTTGACGAATAGTCTATAATTTTTAAACGTATATATCTCTATCCTGTTTATCATATTTATATTATATTTTTCATAAAATTTGATTCACGAATGGGACAATTACATATTTATTAAAGACAGCTATTAGTCATAATTCTATATACGTAGAATATTTTTCACTAAATCTCTTAATTATTTTTCAAATATGTATCTCGCAATTATATCAGAAAAGTTCATCGTAAATTCATGAGTTTCCAGTTATGCGTCAGACGCGCAGATTCAAAAATCTAGTTGAGTGAGAGAGCTATACAACGAGATTGCAATACAGCGAGGCTTTTGGTAAAAGGAGATGGTAGCGGAACGGTAGCATGGTGAATAAAAGAGAGTGGGTAGACGCGAGTTCTCTCTCATCCACCCGAGAAAAGTGGACCCATTCCCTATTTTTCCACTCGCTTCTCTTTTTTCCTCGCGTTTCCTCCCTCTTTCGTATGGAGGGAAAAAATTGCGAGCGAACGACGGCAGAAGGGCCCTCTCGACCCGAATTTTCCGTATTTCCCGGACGGAAGCACGGTACTTCCGTTGCCGTGCGCAATATTTTCGTAGATTATCCACGAATCCGTTAATGGAGCCATCTGCAGGGCTACATCAGTTGGCATCCCTTTTGTCTTTCCCTACCACTTGTCACTGGTTTTACCCTTCCTCCTACCACGGAACGAATAAACGAGCGAGTTCGGAAAACTACGCTGGAATCAGACCTCTCCTGACATTTATATAGATCTATAATACCAACGTTGTATAACTAAAGAGATGTTGATAAAATTACTTTTAATTAATCTATGATTTTAATCTCCTTTATCTTGATTCATATATGTAAAAAACCTTTTTCTCGAGATATCGAGAATTAAAGAGGAAGGTAGAGGTCGTTCGGTAGGGATATCAGTTTATGCATTTCATGCAATTAGATATTGAGTTATTAGAAGAAAAGCGTTGAAAGGTATTTTGTTAAAAAAATAAATCGCTGTCTATCAATTTGAGGGGTTAAAACGCAATAACGTGAAGCGGCGAGGAGCGTCGTAAAGCCATTAGAATTTTTGTCACGGTACGGTACCGCACGACGAATCCTTGACACACGTCGCTGTGGTGTACATAGCACGAAGCTCTGATCTAATATTTGTATGTTTACGCTGTGTGTATGTAACTCTCGCTACCGAGGCGCCGTATTTGCGCTACGTCCGTTTCTAGCGAGGGCGTTTGTTATCTCTTTAAAAATAACCTCGTTCTCCGGCGGCGTAGCGCGATTACTGTATCTGCCGTCATCCTGTTTAATTCCGTGTTACTACGTGCCCCGATGTCGCACGTCGTTAGCGCGCGTGCGAAAAGATTTTTTTTTTTCGCCGCGCTTTCCCAGAAGCTGTCGTTTCATCTCTCTTCCTCCTCTGACCTTTGACCGCGCCGTCGCGAAGAAATAGTTTTTCACCGGAGCGAGATTATTATTTCCGTTTAAAATGTCCCCTCTCATTCGGCCCGCGGATAGACTTCGATGGAACATCGTTAAAAGTATTCCAAAGAGTCCCCGGCTCTCTTTGTTTTCCGGAATCGTCTGATCGTTCGCGCGGAAAGTCTAATTTCTCGTTTGATCAGAATTCCTTTCAATCGCGTGCTGACTTCGACTTACTCGGCTACGTACATATAATCCCTCTCCCTCTCCCCGTAATTTGAGTACCATATAGATACTAACCGACTATCCGACAGATTTTCAGCCCTTTATGGATTTCGAGCTTTCCAATTCTCGTTTACAATTAGTAATGCAACGGGAAATTTTAACAGCACTGCATAATTATTCGTGAGTGATAGCGTTTACCGTTATTTAGGTCAGCAAAATTTGACCGATAATGAGTATTTCCATAATTTACGCGATTTCCGAATTTACATGAATATTAATATGAAATTTCTATAAAATAGTAAAATGTGCACTTACATATCTATGATTTATGTTATCGATTTTAACATTCTTAAAAAATTATGGATTTTTGTCGTAAATTTTTACTTCAAACAAATTTACTTATCATTAAATTTAAAAGCCTACCATTAAAAGCTTATCATAATTTCCCTTTTATGAGATTTTTGATTACAGATATTAGTGCACGATAATATATATCGCTATTAATTATTATTAATCAACAGTAAAACGATAATGCTGATAAAATTCAGAAATGTGCTCAAAGATCAAAGGATATCGAGGATGAATTCAAGAAAACGGATGAACACAGGAATCGATCTCTCTATGATGTAACTGCTGTAAACTCTTGCTTTTAAGCTCCCTTCCCTTACTGCCATCAATAAAGGAAAATTAATTCAAATTAAAATCCAATTTGTGCGCTATCTCCTATTCCTCTGTGGAGCGAAGATACTCGTTATCCTTTAGAAGATGTCGAAGCTCGTTAAGTTCTCATCGAACTCGTGAAGTATCCGTCCATGAAATCGTAAGGATTATATCGTACCTTCTATCTTGCCTCACTCTCCTAGTTAAATAATATCTCTCAAACTCAATGCAATAAATACAAAAAGCCATTACCTATCAAAATTAAGGGCGCGTCTTCTTACAACTTTGCGTTTAACGAGGGATGAGATCGAAAAAGTTGCCTTCGCAAATCGCAAATGGCGCGAGCCTTGGGACATTATTATCTTGAATTGATTTTATCGAACATCCACCTATCGGATACTTCAAATCGGTATCAAATTTCTTCCAAAGAGCTCTCAACAGGATCGACTCGTCGCGATTGATTTACCGACACACCCAAGTCGAGACGAAAAACGAGGAAGGAAATATACAACGTTGCTGAACTATCATCACGCTCCTTTTATCTGCGAATTCTTTGACCAATTTAGACCTGACTTTTTATCCGAGTGAAGATTTCATTGAACACCGCTTCTTCAACTTCTTTTTCTCTATGCTAAATGTCCATAAATAAGTCGCAAACTTTATTCGAAATTTATCTCGTTATATAATTCGAGTTTGAGTAGAAAACGACAATAAACGACGGACGCGCAGTTCGCCATACATGGACGTGATCATTAATACCGCAGGTTTACAATTGGATAACTCTATTGGTCGCTATTACACTTCGATGCAGATATCGAAAGGCGGATATGCAATTCGAGTTGCCCCGGGTTAGGAAACCGCCACGACAAGGTGGCAGAGGATACAGACATTAAGGGCGAGGGTGAGGTTATTCCACGAAGATCGTCGGAGATGCCCGAGAACTGAACGTTGCGCGCGGCACCCCTTCAGGATCAATACGGCAACCCCTGTTGTAATACCGCGTTGCCCGCCGCGAGCAACGGTGGTATAACTTTTTAACGGACTTTCCTTTAGGAATTTCTCGTCCACCCCTGGAATATTCTCAAGGATTTCATCTCTCGTATCAGGAGAATCAATACTCTCACTTATAATGCTTCTAATAACTGATAAAAAGTTCCCGCTATCAAAGCTAATCTAACTTGAAAGAGGAATTAGCATAAATCATAAATCACCTTCAAGATATATTTAATTGGGCGAAAGACACGCTGAGAAAAATTTAATTCGTTCATTTCAGATTTTTAAGAACAAGGAACTTTTCAATGACAATCTTGGAATCAAATTTTCTCTTATAAAATTTTTTTTTACATGAGAATAAATTATAAATTGTATCGACTCTAGAAAAACGTACAAGATACAGCTCATTGATTTAAATTTGATTTGACACAAAAAAATGTCGAACGATATTTTAACATGACCGATCGATTCTCGAGTTAACCGAGAATCAAAAATTTAAATCAGCACCGGTATTTCTATATGTCTCCATACAAAACGAGCGTGAGCTCGAAAATTTTTCAATTTTTCCATCAAGTCGTCCCCAGATTTACGAGGAACCCATCGCGTCGCGATATGCCTTCCCTACTGGATTGAAAAGAATTACGCTCGAAATGAAAGTAATTACGTTCGAAAAAAGAAACGATAACGTCGCCGCGGCAGCTACTTACTCGTTAGCGCAGATATAGGGAAGACATAGTGGCCATTCCATGTCTGCTTGGCTAACTTGCGTCGTCCTGATAACGAAAGGATAGCAGGGTAATTGCACGGCTCAAGGGCTATTCGGCCGATTACTACCCTTCTTTCTTCTAGTATACGATAATCTCTATGTTCTTTTCGTTCTTATCGCGTTTGGAGACATAATGAAAATTTCGCGAGCAATATCTTGTATTATAATGAAATCCAATGTAATACCAAAATACTGTAATAGATAATTATATATATAAAACAGGCTTTCATAAATCATATAATAAAATGTACATACACGATTTCTATGTTCATTGAACTTTTCTAGTATTTTTATTCATTGGCTGGATCGTATTTCAATGGCAGTATCGTAAAATCATTTTATTAGCATATTTTGGCGAAGAATATAGAGATGAATTCCTTGGGCTAAAAGATAAACACGCATATGCGCGACCGCATAATTTGTAGGAGAATTGTGTCTTTAATATTGAGATGTGCAGGGTTTCAATAAAAAAAAATAAAAAAAACAAATAATTTCCATGTTATTGAGCCATAGGAAAGTGGAAGGGAATTTTTTAATAACAGAACCTGGGGATGAGGCGATCGCAGAATGGAGACTGGTATGCCGCGAAGACACTGTCTAAGGAATCCCTGACCCACTTCGCGATTCTGAGCCAATATTTTTCTATTCTCTCAAAAATTCCTTAGAATGCACAAAAGATTTCTGTAAAAGCTATGAATATTCCCACTATGAGGTTTGAAATACCCGAGTCAGCAAGGCAAATAATATGCGTGTGCTCATTTAAATGAATTAGTTCTTTACTAGACAATCATATATATAATCCGAATATATTATACTCAGATCTATGAATATTTCAATTCATTAAATGTGGCATTAAATGTGGCAATACGACCTTACGCATTGTAAACAGGAAGTGTCACTTTTGATAATATAAATTTGCGATAGAACTATACTATTTGTGCTATATACAAAAATAATATAAATTAGCGGAAAAAAGTAAAGACCACAAAATCCCTTATAATGATGAGCCAAGGAAACTTCATCCTAGATAAGATTATGAGAATCGACGTCGCCAATGGGGTTCATATATATGTATAAATATTCACAATTCGTTAAACACGTTCTATATTATTCGTGCCGCGAATTTTATTCCGTTTAACTATCAGCGTAATTATGACATAAATTTTGAGTACGGACAATTATTTCACGCCAGTACTAATGCTTTAAGGATTTGCTGCCGACGATGCTTTCCTGATTCTCGCGAAGGGAATTTTCAGGGTGGCGTCGGATGGAGAGGACGCGACAGAGATAGACAGATAGATAGAGAAAGAGAGAGGGGGAGAGAGGGGGAGAGAGAGAGAGAGAGAGAGTAGAGGGTGGCAATTTCCAGTTATAACGGCTAATCCGTATTTCATCGCCTAAACGGCGCTCGTTCGTCTTCGTTCCTCTGCGGTTGAGAGAGCCGGGATGGAAGTCGGAGTCGAGTCGCAGTAAAATATAATTGGGTTTCGAGGATTATCCCGCGGGCGAGGTAGATCTCCGTGCGACTGGTTCCACTAGGTGCTCCCCTTGCCCCCCTCCCCCCTCGAAACCCCGGGAGCTCATCATCCCGAGGGAGTGCTGAGGGAGCATCAGCGTGCACCTATCTGCAGCCTTATTAATCTAAATCACCTAGCATGTGTTCAATATATCGGTCCCTTGAATTCTTGATTCGCGCTAACTCTCGATAATGATCATTACTTAACACTCTGCAATCTGTTATGTCACACAATGTTAAAATTCATTTGACTGTCCGAAATATTTAACGTTTGAAGCACATTTTATAGTGAAAAGCATTACGTTTATAAATATAAGTTTTTTGATATAAAATATATAAACAAAGTTTATAAATTTTATATCAATGAGATAAAAATAAATGAGAAACAAGGCGAGGAACATGACAACTAAAATAGTTCACTATAAAATAATTTTGTTATAAAGACATACGCGCTGTAAAATGTTAAAGTATATAGGACGTTAACCAGATATAGGACGTTAACTAGACCATTGCGAGTATTGGTGCACCAACATAGCACGATAACGATAAGAGAGAAGCGGGAGATCAATAGGTCCATGGCTTAGGAAGAAGTAAAATAGACTAGACGCCAACTCGGTAAATTGGTTCCATTCATCAGAGTGTTTCCTGTCGCTGCACCGCTGCCCTTCTTCATTAACTACGGCTAATACCGAGAACACTGGAACTCTAACTCTCGATCCCTTCTTATTAATACCAAAAGTTGTTCGATAACAATTCGTTGCTTACGCTATTAAATGTCTCTTGGTTTTATTGCTTGTTCGACGCGCAATTGTTAGAATTGTTACTTCAGAAGAGAGAGATTATTTACTCGTAATATTAAAGTCACCTTATATATTATAGCATTAATTTATTTATATGAATAATCTGTCTAATAATAAATAAAGACATTCCTAATTAATGCGTACAACGACAGAGTAAATTAAAGCCACATTCTTCAGTAACAACAAAACCACGCGCGCAGGAATTTAATTAAATCAGCAAATACTCCCGGTGTAATAAACACCGCATAGTGTATAAAAATTAATCGGAGATGCAACAAAGGTATGCGCAGAGAAAATACGCGCGCCAGAAATGAGGAAAAACAGTGGTAATATTGCGTTGAGACAAAATACAAAGCGTCAAATTATCCGAGCACGCAAAATGTAGCCTCAAAGCTCGCAAAGACAGACGAACGATTCGGGGTGTTCGAAGTGGCTAATAGCGCTACACTCGCTTTGGACTGTGCAGCAAACATGCACTCGCGCGCAAATACACTTAAAGATCCTGGCGAGGGACAAAAGAAACGACTGGCTGCATTGTGCATGAAGCTCGGTTAATGAGAACGGTAAGTCGACGGAGAAACGACAAAGAAAAGAACTAACTGAACGTAAGGAAAAGCTAGCCGCGAGGAAGAAACCGAAAAGGGGTCCGGGTATAGGTTTTAAGCAGGCGCAGATAAAGATAAGCAGATTTAAAAAATAGCTTCGCTCGTCCGTCTCGCGCGGAGACGCTTGCTCAGGGATCACGGACACCGCGAGAAAAAAGGAGACGGAACTTGGCGAGAGATGGGGAAATTTCCCCTCGGGAAAAGGAAAAGCGGTGCTCTGCTCCACGTTCGTCGCGACAAAGAGACACATCGGAATACGAGCAAGAGATATATATCCAGTGACATCGTGGAAAGCTGGTCGACGAAGAGAGAAAGAGCAGGCAGCATCTCCGCGCGAAAAGCGTGGGCGAAGCCGCCGTTGATATCGGAGAACACACGCCGGATTTCCGGCCTTATCCGTCGACGATTGACCGCGCCGATAAAATCCTCCGGCTTCGCGCTCGCGAGGCGATCGACAGTGAAGAAGCAAAAGACAGAACAAAGGACGAATTGCGTTAATTAATCTGCCGCGACACTCGTTCCAAGAATTAATGTTGAATTATACAGCGATCGATCACGGCGCATCAATATGTAACACGAAGATAAATAAATAATATAATTATAGCAATACATTTAAGATTTGAAAACTTATTGATGTTCGTTTATCAGATGAAAATTCGATTGACAAATTTGATACTTGATTGATTAGTTTTAGCACACGGTTGTAAATACGAATCTACATAAATCTAGCCAGGTAATGTTATTTAGGATGAATACTAGCAAAAAATCTCTATATAGTCAATTACGGTTTGATATTTGATTAATTTAATTTTGATTTATTTCATTAACTTATAATTGCGTTTAATAACAAATATATTATTTAATCTAATCCGTTATATATAATTTAGTCCTTTTTACGTATTTTCTTCTATAAACTTTTTCATGTTGTAACTGGCGGCAATCATTCTTCAGTAATGCAAGATACAGCGACTACGAACATAGCTTTTCACTCAACGGAAAGTGCAGTGGACAAATTTGTCCTCTAAGAGAGACGGCTATATAAGGCTATATGGAATAAATGGTTTTTGACATAAAATCGATCGACGTTTGCCGCAAACTCATATTTTCCTGTTCTCAGAGCGCTTATTTTATCTCGAATCTCTTCAGCGACCTACTGATATTTGTTAATGCTTCGTAAATTTTGACAACACTTATTTTCACGTTATTAGATAATGATAAATCCATTTCTAAAAATATTTTCTAAAACAAATACTTCTAACGATAATTAATGTGAATATTAAAAAATCAATTAAAAACGAAACGAAAACACAATGTTTTATTCGCAAAATAAAGATTGACACCAATCAATCATACTTTCAGTTAAAGCGAATACTCGTTTAGTGAATTTCTATCTTAAATACATGCCTTTCAATCCCAAAGGCGATTTATTCCGATTGTATGCGCATCTAAATCTCACGGTCAAGCATATATTTCTATGTGACATACAGACTCTATTGCCATTTTCAGTTCCACGCGAATTGTAAGCGATCCTCTTCGAATTCTCAAGCGGATCAACCTCTCCCACGTCCCGTCTCGACAGGATTCTTGAGTACCAACGATTTAATATAAGGACCCCCGGCGTCGATCGACTTCAACTTATGTTAACGTGCGCAGGTGAACGCGAGCAGGTGAAGCAGACGCACGCACAAGGATGCCCGCATACTTAATCAGAATCCATACCTGTGTGTGCGTACGCGAGCTTTAAAGCAGCAGACGTCTCCGTGTGCCGTGTGGGATGCCCGTGGGTGACTTTACTAAAGCGAACTGGGAATGCGATATCTTCGCGGGGCATTACAATAACAAAGACCGCGGCGGAGGATACGTGGCGTCCTGGTCGACGTGCGTGCGTACACGTCGGCTGGCGCAATATATACCGGGTGACCTCCGCATTTGCATACCACCTCCGGCCACCCCGCGAAGCCCATGTACGCGTTTTCTTATCTCGCCCCTAACAAACCCTTTCTGCGCGTGGATAGCTGCCGTGATGGATACGGTCTGGGCACACTCCACGGACAGACCGCGTTACGAGCCACCCCTCTTCTCTATCCGTCCTTGTAAATTACTGCCTTTAATTGCGTCCGTCGGAGCGACCGTCTGGCATGATGACGGTAATTCCGGTCATCCTACGTAGACAAAAATGCCCTCGCGAAAGTGCTTTAAATAAATGCAGATATCCGATAACGTCCGTAATGCTTGTAGACCAAGTATTGCAAATATGACAAGTCATATCAGTGAAGCGTTATATTTTTAATGAAATGACAGATTGCAACGACGGAGGTGTGCACCGAGAAAATGATATTAAAGAAAAAAAGAGAAAGTCACCATTACAGTTATACAATAAATATAACTGCTACGCGACTGATTAGGTGACATTACCTTTTAAAAGAGCATTTTGAGATCAGAATTTTCACCATTGCGGATTACAACGAAATGCTGAAAATTACGAAACGCGATTAAGCAGCACGACCGGTGTGTCGTATGTGTGTGTGTGTGTGTGTGATTTTATTTTTAGAAAAAGTTTCATAGGTCTGCCGTTACAGAGATTGGAGGCAGCTGCGGTGTTGATAGACGGATTACATCTGCGTATCTTCGTTCCGCGACGGCGGGTGTCGAGGATTGCCGCGAAAAAGACTGGTTTTACATTTTCCGGAAATACCGGCAACCACGATGGCTGCCTATCGCTCGCCTGCCTCGAATGATGCTGACGGTGGTGCGGCACAAGCGCCCCTTTGCTGTTTCTCCCCCTTAACCCGCCTCTCCTCCACTCGCTGTGAACGTATAGACAGCATCGGAAAGTTTCGCGAGCTGCACGCCGACTGTTCGAAAGTTAAACGAACGACTCCAATTATGCAGTCGGCGCGCTGCAACGAGCGGAGCTGTTTATTTTACAAATTTATTATTGGCGTGGCGTTACGACGAATTACTGAACTCCCTCGTTCTCTCGCTGCTTCTCATCTTCATCGCCACCCTGCGCACGCGGACCTGCTGCTATTTTATTTCTTTTCCAGTTTTCTAAATGATGCTTCTCCATTCGCGCGTTTGCTCCTGCTCCTGTTTCACTGGTGCTCCAAATAAATAAGGGCGTCGAGTCAGGAATGAAATCTCTGACAGAAGGATTATAAAGATTTTTCTCCTCTATTATTACCAACTTTAATTGTAGTTGTAGGGTATTTTAAAATAAAAATATATATATCAGATTTTGATTGTTCACGATTATTTTAACAAGAGATTGATGCGCATCAATTAAACGAACGATTAATTCAATTGTTTTCCGATTTCCGGCACAGAAGGAACAAGCTGAATGCGTCGTGTATAACATAATTGCACAAACTTGATAGAACGATATTTTGACGGAGGCAAAAGCTGCGCGTTTTTGTACGTCGAAAACCCGATGCAGAGAAAAGAGGCAATCGGGAGAATCACTCACCGCCGCTGGCCGGCCGCTGATGCTGAGCGCGAGTCAATTTTCTGCTCGCCCGACTGCCATAACTCGCCGTAAAAAATTGGCACGTAAAAAAAAAAGGAGCGCGCCGTCACGAGTTAATGAGAAGCTACCGATCGTCACGCTGCCCGGTGCCTCGGCCATGAATAATTAAACGCTCGCCCCGGCTACCGGCGTAATCCTTAAGCGTAGGCCGTAAAAAGAATTATTAAAGCGTGCGCCCTTGTTCGGTAGGATCAGAGTGCCCTACACTACATTACACCGAAGCGCGCTGTCAGGTAAAACGACTCAGGCTGCAACCACCTGTATGTGTGTGCGTGTGTGTGGTCCGTGGTACGAAAATTTTTGTACCGCGTTGCATTGGTGCGTCACAGTAGATTGTTGTTTTGACAAAGTAATTCAATTTCGAGCGATAATTAAATTCTCGACGACACGACAATTTCGTATGTGCTGGCACTGTACGTTGTCGGGATAATGAAGACACAATTATAAATCGTAAGCTTCGAAATAAGATTAATTATGCTGCAGAAAATTGAGATGCTGTAGACATTTGCTGTGGAAAAGAGAGAAATACGACTGACCTATTTAACGTAACAATTCGCGAATTAAATTGCATTAATCTATAAAATGGCAGAGCGCGAGTCTCGGTGAAATAATATATTTATCACTCACCCATGTGAAGTTTAAGGATCAAATTGCGTTGGACGGAAACGTGGAAAATGCGGTAGTTTGCAGCATCGGTAGTCGTCAAATTATTGGCAAGCGATTAAAGCAATGTAAAGTCTGCGCGGACTTGTTCCGCGACGAATAATTTAAGCGTGTGATTGCCGGCGGGCAAATAATACCCGTACGATAAACAACGGACCCGCCAATGCAAGTTAATCGCTCCATTGTCCGATTGTGTCGACGTGCGTGAGCGAATTCCATCGCTCTCTCATGGTAACGCGCTACGCGCTCTAACACGAACAAAACGACTTGGTTATATCATTGCTTTTCCACGAACACGCTGGCGCACGCATTTCTGCTCGTTTTCGTGCATTAAACCGCGAATAAATATGTCCTATAGGGTGGATTCGTACATATCGTCGCCATCGTACGCTGCTCGATGATGCCGAGCGTAGGTCCGGAGCACGAATTATCAGACCGTAAGGGTTTGTATCGAGGAAATTAGTAGAACTTCCGGTTGCAGTATGGTATAATAATGATAAAATATATCAACGTTGAAGTTTAAAAGATAAGGTTGCTTTCCAAAATTAATTTTAACTTCTAAGAAAGACCTGCTATATATTACATAACCGAAAAATGTAAAAAGATATAAATGCAAGAAATAAATTGTCGTTAAAAATTTAGGTCCGCCATAAGGTATTCTGACACAAAATCGCAAATCGCATAAGTACAGAAATATCACGTCTTTTTGCTCGTTTTTGTTAATGGTACTTCAAACTGACTGTTATAAATATTCACTTTACTTCTATATCCCGTAACATTTCTATATACGTAACATTTCATAATTTTATTACACATCACAGCCAAAAGTTATATTGGCAAATGTGTTGAATAACTGATGGTTACGTAACATTCTAGCGATCGCCAGATAATCTAATTTTCCTTGACTCCCTATAACGTCTACAAAGCGCGCCAGCTGTCGAATCATTATCGTATATCCGCCCAGCTTATCGTAACCTTCTGATCTAAATTGCACGGTACTCATTGCGCATTGGGCAGCTGTTATCGATGCGAGAATCGATCTCCCAGATCGGTCGCAGCGCGCCAAGTTTCAATCGTCTGGATTCGGCCACGTAATCCGATAAGGAAAGCCGATGGAAGTTAGTGCTTTTCGGGAAAATCTCATCTGACGGGCCGACGCGCGATCTCATTTTGGTGCAGGATTATCACGCCCTACCGCACTAACCGATGGGGATCCGTAGGTCCTGCTGTACCCGGGGGTAAATAAGAGGGGTCCTGCAAAAGGCGACGTACTATAGGTATGACACGATACGGAGCACGGAGAGCCACTACAAGAAGCGAAAAGTCAATCAACCGCTCCCGCCATTGTTTGTACGCGGCTCAACACTAATTCCTATTTGTAGGTCTGATTAAACGCCCGCATAGGGGATTTTCTACTTATAATCCGCAACACGGATCTGCACAGAATACAGTAGAACGTTATAACACTTGGAAAAATCCTCTGAGTCGTGTTCGCCTTATGAAACTGCAGGAGAGAAAAAGAGAGGTGGAGAGAAAGAAAGAATATGTATGAACAATCTAAATGGACGATTTTGATCATATTAGACTCACGTAGCAAGTGTGATCCGACGATTGCCACACCACGGAAATAAATGATATAAAGGAATGCAAGACCAGCGCTATTTAGCCGAAACATACGCCATTGTACCAATAATACTTTCACCTAGAATATAAACCCTCCAGGCGGGCGAAAGTACCAAGACCCACAGGACGAACGAGAAGACTACCACCAACCCCGGTTAGCTAGGATACATATCTACTCCTGGGGAGCCGTTAGCTTGAAGATGGCTCCCATGGGAAACCAACTCTCAGACTCATCGTGGCAAGTAACGACCACATTCCCTCTCTTATTCCACTCAATTCGGGCTGGTTCGTCTATCCTCGTACAGTTTCTCTGACCTTTAACAGCGCACGCTTCAGTTTCGCGCATTCTTCTTCGAACATATTCGCCGTCTCATTGAGGAAAAAGTTTTCGAACGTGGAAACATCGGAGGAGAATTTACATCGACGAGAACACTTTCAAGTTTTCAAATTAGACATGTTGATAACAATGAACGGACGTAGTCTTGATTCTTTATGATAAAAAAGAAAATTTCATTTACGAAAATATCAAAAAGTTCTCCGAAATATTATCCTCTCTCCATTTAGGTGCACAATGTATGTACACAACATACACATGTGCTTTTCAATAATTATAATAAAATTATAAGCAATTTATTGCATTACAGATAAAATAAGTAATAATTAGAGTAAAATTTTAACTAATGTATTGTGATTCTCGACAAAAAATTGTTTTCGGCATTACTTTTTGCTATATAGTGAAAAAATTTATGACAAAACTTATCACCTCTGGTTGGGATATAATACAACTCGCAAACGCATAATAGCAGGCAGGAGAGAACTGAAACGAGCGACAAGAGCGGTGCAACAAGAACAATGTACTAATTTGTCTAACACGATGAGCAACAATGTTTCCGTTCTTCGGTACGTGTAATATACGTACGAATGGAACATATAGTCGATGTCGCGTGTCATCTACGCCCGACACAATGAACACGATTTTCTTGCCCGAGTCCGAGACAATAGTCTTAAGGATGTAAAGGACGGACTTGACTTGCTAAGAAGGTTGGCCGGTCCCACTGCTCCATTGTACGCGCAGAGACTAAATTGCATAGAAAATAAACATATGTTACATATTAATATGACAGTGCCTCCGAGAACCACCCCGAGTGACCTTTCCTATAGAGTTTATAAAAAATTCACAGTCAGTTTTCCATAATTTTGTGCGTGAAGCTTATTACAATATTATCAATATTATAACCTTTTAATGTTCGATATTTAATATTATAACGTTAAAATTAAATTTTGGTTAAAAATAAATGTAGACAAAATTAATTTTTAAAAACCATGACGTTTTTTTATAAATAGAGAATAATGGATAAACGTAATTCATAAGTGGTCTATGTACTCATAACGAGAATAAAATGTGCAAAAATGAACAAGCGGGACTTTATTTCAGCAAACGAATTTCATAGAACGTTTTATTTGCATAATAATTTTGTAGATGACGGGATTTAATAAATTGTTATTAAAACTTTTATATCAATATATTCATAAAACTCGATGCGATAGAGCTTAATATAAATTTTCATTGCACGCTAGATGCGATTTCAACATAATAACGCAGTTCACATTTTATTTTCATTACTTATGTGTCTCCTTTTTTGTAAAACGCGTAATACACAATAAATTGCAAATGATAAAAACGTTCCTTTGACAAATATGATATTTACACGACAGTATAATCCTTTCACGCTTGAAATGAAATAATTAGTGGGGGAATGCCATTATATGTGAGGCCCTTTGATAAATATTAATATTGATAACATTTAATTTATACACAACGATAAGAGGGCGCATTACTCGTATGTAAACAAAGCATCGAAAATTGAATACAGCCTCAATATAATTTTAATATATCGACCCGTGTAATTATAAAGAGCAATGAAAATCTTTATACATTGCATTTCTCGATTATAATGTCGATGTAACAGTTTATATACATGTGTACACTTATGTGCACATTTGAACACATGCAACATACGCAGCACCTTCGGCGATGACTATATATCACTTAAAATTATTTCCGCTTTCCTCAAGCGAGGACCATTGATGGAATTACCGTCAAACTACCTTAAGTGCGCGAACTATCTTAATGATATCGTAAGTTACGTCTCGTGCCTCGTGGCGCTACCGCCAGTTAATTCGATGATCTGTCGATGGACGAATAAATGCGAAGGGTACGGGGAGACCGGAGAACCGTGTGCGAGATACGTGGGAGCGTGGAACCGGCGCGGCGCCCGGATTATACCGCACAACCTCGCGAAAGTAATTTCGCGAGACAGGGCACTTCATGAAACAGCGGCATAGTACGATATTAAAGCGGCAATGCGCGGAATATGGTAATGTCGGAGGAGGTAACGAAACCCCGACGCGACGTAGCCGGACACCGGGCAGCCGGACCGGTGAAATCCGTCCGAACAAAGGAAAACGTCGAGCCACGCACGTTATTCCGTTCAATTTCACCGTGCGGTGGGTACGTATTCGCGTATGGAACGAGAGCCGACTCGCGCAAACGGCGACGCTAATGGCAGTTCCATTCTCGAGATTTTCGAATTTCTCGCAGCAACGTAAAGCCCGGCTTGCACGACTCGCTCGAGAGTTTCAGATTTTCCGGGACTTCGAGATTCGCTTTTCTCTCGCTCCCTCCCCCCTCTCTCTCTTTCTCTTTCTCTCCCTCTTTAACTAAAGCCCAGCGAAGGTGTTGAAGAACCGTGAAAATAGGGCAGCGCTGGAAACTCCGTCAAAGTATTAAAATCATATCGTACCCGTCTTATATGGCAAAAGTACATTGACCGCATTCACGGCACGTATTACTTCCGCCATATTTGCATTGTGTAACATTACACAATCGCAGTAAAGAATGTGCAAAAATTTCTCTACTTATTTTTCTACACGTTATTAATAATCAGAATTAACGTAAATTAGTACATTCCATATATGGACTAGCTTTGCAAAACAATTTGCATAGCGCGAGTACAAGTTAACACGATATGTTGAAAACAGAGGTAGTAATCAGATATTTCCGGACTCCAGTCTTATCGTGGTACGTAATAAGATCACGTATCATGTGTCCGAAAATGCAGTCTGATCGATTTAAATATGATACGACTCGAGATACAAGGACCATTTAAATTAAAACTCGTACAAACGATCCCTTATTTTTTCCGCCGGTCGTCCGTCGGACTTCGCAACAATTCGCCAAGGACGCAAGGACCAATATAATTCGGTGCTATGCCGGAGTGCATGGCTTTCGGTACGACGGCGAAGGAAGAGGAGGAGAAGGAGGACGAGCAAGGCTGCGGAAGAGACGAGTTAGAGAAGCGGGGAGAAAGGTGGGAAACGATAGAGGGCGAAGGAGAGGACGTAACTCAGGCTGTACTTGGACTATCTGCACGGTGGATCTGGCATCTCGAAGAGCAACGCCCACTCACACTTCGCTGCGGGCGCGCCGCGGCGTGTGTGGCTCGCCTCGTACATACATACGCGCCACGTGTGAGCGCGAAAACGTATATACGCGCTAGGATCCGCGTATTACAGTCACTCGCTCTGCCCGTGCGGGCAGGTAGGTAGGTCGGACACACCGGCGCGCCGCCGCATGCACACACAGGGGTGGATCGCGCACAATTACCCATTGTCTGATACAGAAATTTATGTGAGGATACCTAGGGCCCACGTAACTAACGGACGGTCAGCTCCAAAAGAGAGGGACAGACGGAGAGAGAGGGTGAGAGAGACAGCGAGAAGGAGAAGGAGAGATCTACTAAATCCAAAGGCTCGCCGCGGCATGCGCCTTAGACCGTGCAGATAACCGACGAATAGGATACAGAAGGGACGTGCTTTGTGAACCGGAACCCGCGAGAGCGGCCGCGTACATACGTAACCTTATATTCCGGCGTGGGTATGGATAGAACTGTACGTGTTTCGCGTATACCGCGGGACCGATGAGAGGGCAGAGCCCAGGTTTCGCTTCTTTCCTCGGCTGACTCTCGCAAATACGAGAAAGAAAGCCCTCCGACTCCAAATGTCTTCCCAGCCGCACGCTCGATCAATGGCGAAAGTTGTTCCTATAGTCGAAGTCACAAGCGCGTCGTCACTTTCGCGGATCGAAATCGAGTCAGTTTTCAATCACGTAACAAATCAATTAGCTTAAAACATTCGGAAAAGAGGAAGGCAACCATATTCGTTTAGAAAATATATTTTCAAAATATCTGAAAAATGTAAAAAATTCATTTGGCGCTTATTTCGTTGCTAAGCCATTACTCTGACAATTCATCATTAGTCAAACCGAGTTCGTATACACGCACACGTAAATTAGCAATAAATCAATACTCAGATACAAGCTGCGCAGTGTAGAAATGTGCAACGTCGTACGAAATATCCAGCTTAATCCCGTCAGTAAACCATTCACAATCGTGCATGTCCCTTCACAGTATGCGCACTATTCGACAGCAGGGAGACGACATCTCGATTTGCCGGTCTGAACGGGAATTTAAAAGAATCTCGCGAAATCCGAGAGGAGGCCGCGGCACGCCGCGCCGCGTTTTTCGCCAATGGCCATTCCATCGTTTGTCTCGTTTGCGTAAAGAGGAAAAACTGTTATGGAAGCGTTGTAACGCTGTGCAAACACGGATCGTGGCTTCGGCGCATTAAAACGACGACGGGGGAATGGTAGTCGAGCGTCCCTTATTTACCCACGTCCCACGTGACGAGGCAGGCACTTAGTATCGTGATATTACCGGAGCAAATAAAAAGCTCGAGTGAGAAAGGGACGAGTCAGACAGAGAACAAAGTTTTAAACGCAATGGGACGATGCTTATGGTGAACGAATGCCAGCGGTGATTGCGACCGGGTTACAGGTTTCAAATTAAAAAATATTTTGCATCACACAACCACTTGTACGCTATCTGCCGCGCTTGGGAAAAGAAATATCGCGTTATATCTATATAATGTCTTTTGTAATTCCACGCATGATACCGCGCTTATCATTAAATACGTCGAGATTTATGTAAATTCGAAAATCAACATGAGATCCAATAAAGCTCGATAATCTGGCTGATAAGTCACACGTGTCAGAGGGTGGCCGATACAGATAAGCCACGTAAACATAGTTAGACCTCGTCCCATCGAACTCAAAAGCCCTTTCCCGGGAAGCATTCTGACCCTTTTTATCAGCAGATTACTTTTTACCAGAATTTTTTTAATGACCTCTCACTCTTCGTTGGGTTAATAGAAATTTTAAGGGTTCCAGCCGTATCGCCTGTCTCTCTAAATTGGTTCGTTACAGATATCGTTAAATTACGACGCGTCTGTCGCAAGAAAAACCTTATCTTTCGATTCTTGATTTCGGAAAAATACGCATGCTCAAATTTCTATCTTATCGTTATATTTATGAAGCATAACTAACAACTATACAACCACATTATGTACAAGATATTTTTATAATAAAAAATGCCATAATTCTTACTTAAAAATAACGAATAATCTAATTAATACGTCATACCAAAAAAATGATGACATCTACAAAATAGCAAAAATCTTGCTAAAAGCAACAACTTTTCATTATTTTATCAGTTTACAACGTAATTATTAACACGAGCTTTATGATCGATAAGGATTTATCCATCCATATTTCGCGCAACATTAATTCTATTTCAGTATTGCATCCGTGATCACGGAAGTTCCTTCTAACTCGCACATTTGTCACACAAGTCGGACGAACACCGAGATCTTACAACACGCCGGTTTCCGTCGACAGGAACGTCAGTTCGGTAATTCGTAGATAATAGCACCACCCACACGGACTACCTTGCGCGAATGATTCATAACACTAATAACGGTGCGCGTTAATATTAATTGAGAATCGGCGTTGGTCCGATCGCATCAATTATGCGAACGACGCGAAAGTAATGCACTGAACAATTCGATGCGGCCGTATAAATTCGTTTTTACCCTTGCATTATATATATGAGCGCGATAAATAACGCAGCGCGCGTAATTATAAACGGAGGATGGAATGAGTGTTTATCTGTCTGCGCAGACGCCTTTATCACGCATCTGGCACACATGCACACGCCACCGTACGATGAATATCACTCTTTGTGTGTATTGTGTCTATTGCGCACGTATGGTGCGCATTTTATATGGCATCATATAAAAGCAACATTATGCGTCTCGTAAATTGCGTTACTGATAGCACATGCAGGAGATCCTGCTAGCTCTCCTATTCAGACTCAATGGACATCTTCAACGATTGATTTTATAATGCGACACATCTGACACGTCGAAATTATATAAAGAAAGAAATACTCTAAAAAGGTTAATGTTCTGTATTAATCTACAAGTGGAAGCAAACGACTGGTGACTAAGAAACGTAATTATTTCGTAGAGATCTAAATCATGACATGAATTAAGCTTGGAAAAATCAGAAAAATCACGAAAATTTGCTATGAGAATTTTGCAGACCGGCCAAAATCATACCCGATTGCAGAATGCAGCCGCAGCGTTACTTACATCTGGATTTTTCAGCATTGTTTACAATTTGCGTGATGCAAACGGTTTACGCGGTTTTAGCTATCGAGCTTGTTTTTTTAATCCAGCACTTGGCGAACGACCGCAGAGGGTTAGGGGAGAAAGAGAGAAAGAGAGAAAGAGAGAAACGAAAAGCTTGTGCTAAAAAAAAACTGTATATAGTCTAAAACAAATGCGCTTAGTCTCGCACGCATCCACGAGCGACCCATCGATCACCAGTACGCGTACGTAGGGAATATCGGCAATCGACCAAAATTTTACGGCGCGACGCGAAAATCGTTCGGCAGTTTGTCAGGCGATCGAGCCTTCCGGCAGTTCGTTGCTTCACGTGCTCTACGGGCATAAAATATGCGTCAGTCGTACGTAAAGAATCATCGTCGACCTCGTCACCATTGCGATGTATATTTGCATCTATCGACGATGAAATTTAATACGGCATAAAAATAACTTTATTTATTCAACATTCGATAAATGGATAAATAATGGAAAGATTAATCAATAAATAAAAATTTATAAAAATAACAAAATTGTATATAATATGTATAATTAAAATAAGTCATCTTGTAGAATAATATTGCAAATAAAACATTAATATGTTTTTCTTTCGTATATTAATCTCTAGCAATATAATATGAAAGAAAATATGTTTTTATATTAATAATATTAATAATATATTAATATATTAGCATTTATATATGCGTCTCTTATCACTTTGCGAGAACGATAGATACTCGTGTATGCATATATATATATATATATATATATATATATATATATATATATTTTATATATACATATCTTGTTAAAACATTCTTGATGGCAAACAATCGATTATCTCTACATAGAAATACACCCGCTTTAGATAATCTATGATTCGTATCAGAATACAGAACACAATTCCGTTCATTTTAAAGCGGACTTTGTGATGTTAAAAAAAAAATATATATATATATATATATATATATGTGTGATTTTATCTATGCATATATATAATGCACAGATAAAATTATAAATCATAAAAAAGAGAAGTATTTTAGTCAATAATATTTTAAAAGGTATAAATCCTGTAATAACCTTATATGCGGCAGCTTCTATAAATTCGAAATTTTTATTCATAACAGATTATATTACATCGAATATACTTTTATCCCGCGATGGTAAATATATTTGATAATTAACTGTTAAAGTTTCCATGTTCGAAAGTGCAATAGCAGATATTACAATAATAACTTTTAAGTACTCCAAATTTTTGCAGGTCTCTCTTTCTCCCTCTCTCCCTCCTTTTCTCTCTATTTCTTAACTCCGCTCGTTCAATTTATTATTCATGAAAACGATGAAAACTCTTAGCGAGGACGTGAAATTTAACTTGTCTTGCTGTCGTCGAGCGCTCGCAAGTACGTACGTACATCTCGGACCGTTGACTTTAGATCGATATTCGAAGCACGCCTTGCGCAGACGAGACACGAACGGGCAAATAGCGAGCGATCGATGCGCAAGAACTCGATAATTTTCTCTAAACGCCTGACGGCGGCCGGACATCAAACGGTCACGCCGTATTTGGCGGATCCTCCAAGTGCAATCATGACCCACGTTTTTTTGCACGTCGGGCGTTCCGAGCCGGTAGCTACTTTGTAACAGCCGGGGCTCTTTAACGTTATTACGCTCATGCGATTCTGCTTGAGAACCAGTTTCAAGTTAGTTAGTAGTGCGAGCGCATTCGGCTCATCCGACTGCCACTTTTCGCTTCGATAATCGATCAAATCTTCGACGAAATTGCATTTCCCTGCGCCGGTCGATGGTGAAAGGTAACCGATGCGAGCTTCTCATTTGCATTTTCGCCTAATGGTGCTCCGAAAAAGGGTTTCGCAACGATCCTGTTTTGCATAAACTAATACGCGAACGAGTACACACGGGCAACGATGCTTCACGAGAATAATTCCGAATTTAAATAAAAAGTGCCGACGGAATGAATTCAGCCCTTATTTCTTCATTAGGGTTGCAAAGTTTCGCGCGCGCGCGCGCGCGGCTATCCAACCGCGCGTGGATTCTCACGATACGATGGAACAACGACGCGTTTTCGTCGCGAAACGCCTTAATGCCCGTGTCTTTGACATTCGACATTTTTTTACAACCCATTTTTACGGTCCGCGCCTAGCGTCATCTTCTTCGAGAACGTGGGCTCCTATTTGCACGCGCCTCCTCTTCTGCCTCTGTCAGTCCAGTAACGATGCCTATATATCTCGCGCCTTCATTGCCACTTTCTTGTGAGATCTCTTACAACAGTTTCATGCAAATTTCGCGCGGCGAAGAGGGCGGCTGAGCTCTGCCCCGTTAAACCCGAACGGCGTAATCTCGAACTTTACGATCCACCAACTTCACCCTCTTTTTTTCGCGCAAACATCTCGAAACGAGCCGCGTACCGTAATCCCGAGTTTTACGTCTTCTAGCGGGCACGGGAGAAGGGGGTCTCTCCCTCTCGTACATTTATGCTTTCGTTCCTCCGCCTCGAAGTGAAAATCAGTTCCGGGGGGTAACGCGCATATTGGAGCTGTTGACATCGGAATAATCAGCCGCTGCAATAATACGAGCATCTGATACCGATAATCTGCCAATATTGGCGATGTTGTATTAATACCATGACTAAGTAATCAACAGTTTCCTATAATCGGGGACTATATATTCCTATAGTTGCCTGCACGCACTCGTGTGAGTATCGAGAAGGAATTTAGATTGTTGAGAATAATCGGAAATTTCGAAAAATCTGCAATTATTAACAAAGAATGCGAAGACTCTTTGATATACGAGCATATACGATCATATAAGAAAAATAAAAGAGATATATTCCCATTTAAAATACAAATTTTAAATTCAAATTAGCAAATAATAGTAATAGTTATCACAAATTAGCAAATAATAGTAATAGTTACAAATTTCTAACTGTAATTTAATTAAAAATACGAGATTCTCATAATATTATGATGTTTCTGATTATCAGCTTTAGTAAGTTTATTTTAAATATAGGAATAACTTTATGACTCTTTTTTTTAATAAAATTCACAAATAACGAATTCATTTCACGTCATAATTTCTTGTACCTATCACATCAGATATTATAATTATACAATATCTGATATCCGTAATTAAGACCAGAATGAAACGTAAAAAATGACGGCAAAACGCAGGGGATCATGTTGGCATCCGTACCAGTTCTACCGGCGCAAAAACCGGATAGTCGTTGCGACCACAAATAGTGGTATTTCTCGACTTTTATCGGCAGCCATTCACTTTTCATTAGAAACTGTTACCGCGAGAACTGTTTCGCACACCCGTCCGCGCTTCGTCTTCGTTGCCTTTTGTTCTCCGCTTCGCTCCGTGCAAATACGACATTAAGCGTAAATAATTGGCCGATACTCTACGTCAGTATATCAGCAGACGATGCAGCGAGGAAAGGTTGCGCGTGTTGAGCACGCAAGGTTTGCAACTCATGTGTACATCACCGTGCACACCGTCCGGGCTTCCACGGGCGCAATACCGACTTGCGCGACGAGGTTTTTATTCGTTGTTTTATTTCTTTCGCCTCGCATCTCGTCCTCGAAATTCATTCACACGTGAGACACGTGTGACGAGAGATTACGGCATGAATTTTTTGCAAACGAGTTAAGCGAATAAAATTTCGCGCAGTGAAATTTGCAGTCGGCTTTTGATGAAACTCTGTTTTAAATATTTAGAAAAATGTCACAATAATATCACTTTAATAGTTTTCATATTAATAACATCACTGTGTTAAGAGAAAATTTAAATGAATATTATCTAAAAAAGCCGCTTTTAATTATACCGCAAATTACACAAATTAATGTTATATAATAATATGAAATAACACATATCTATATTTTTTTTTCCAAGTTTCATTCTATGACGGAATCGTATTATCAAGCGCACTACATTTTTCGAAATAGCCTGCACCGAAATAGTGGGTGCTACTTTTTATTGAACGTACCCTCGGATCCACGAAGAAAGAAAACCATAAGCCTCGATTCGAGCGATATCGACGTAAGCTCTTTCCATTTAGCGAGCGAATAGAAATCAAGGAAGTGAAACGCGTACTCTCCGTCTCGTCTCGGGAATGCTATCACTGGCGCAAATCGATTAATCCAAAGACGATTCTGGCGTCCGGACAGTGTGCTTGGTCGCCATTACCAGAAAGATCGTGAAACATCCGATCCAATCTCGCAATGGACACTACTGTCCTATCGGCGATGCAATCTTTTTATCTGCGATGTAATCCAAGATAAAAAAAAACGGGTTCGGAAAAAAGAGAGAGGGAGAGAGAGAAACGGCAAAGAGAATTTTTTTTTACTCGGTGACCCGATAAGCTACCCGACCAGGTACTCTTACGAGAATAAAATCGTCGGATCCGCGTTTCTTCTTCACGTAAAACATTAGATAATCAAGTCGGTATAGAGTGTCTCATCCGTATAATACTTTAATATTCAGAAAGTTAATTGGAGTAAAAGTTTTCCTGAATACAGGAATGTTAAGGTAAAATTGTCTTCAAATTATAAACGATAAAAATTGATCAAAATTATAGTTCACACACTTACATCTAACTGCGTTTATACTAATCTGTTATATGTTACCAATTTTCACTCAGCTCATGCAATATTGATCTTTACTGTTCATTATCTATTAATTTTCTGTATGCAAATATTACGTATACTATGGCAATCATCAACCGATTGAAATGTTAATTACAAATATTAAGTTTTAGCTCTCGCGGCATTTTATTTCGGTTCAAGTGATTAAGTTATTAACATGTATGTGGATAAACTATAAAAGATTAACATAAAATCAGTGCATTATAAGCATAAATATTACTAGCATGCATTTTTCACTAAATAAATCAATTATATTTTCAATTATCTAAACAAAACTTAAGAATTTACTTAATTATAACGTACTTAATATTAAAAAATTAATCGAATATTATTATTAATATTCTATATCTTTATAGTGTTCTCACTATGGCTTTTTTTTATTTTACCTGTGTATAGAATGCTTGATATATATATATAATCGTATGAATAATATATAAATTGATAATATTTTTACTAGATTTGGAAACAATTTCTCTTGTACAAAAAGCACTCGTTATTACTTTTTAACAAGTTTACCTTGCTTATAAAACATCTTTTTAATTTATACGATAACTCAATAATTGTGCATGTCCCAAAGTTAAATGGTAATCTGTTTTAATCCATTTATTTCAAGCTAATGGATCTATAAGATGTAATATTTATTTGTAATAACTCTTATTTTCTTAACTTGATACATATACGTACGTCTATAATATCTTATACATATTTGATATGACTTCGACAGATCCATTATTATAAATTGAAAAAAGTAAGTTATAATTTATCGCTTACTGATATGATAATTAACAACGGAGTTAATCTGTAGAAACAAATATATCCAGGTTTTACAACCCAGTGTCCAAAACAATTAATATTTCAAAAAATATAATAATTGTTTACACCATATAATTATAAACAATTAATTTTGCAAATAATAAATAAAATAATAAACAATAAATTGCTCACTCCATAGTTGCGGCGCCGTCGTCCGATACTTCCAAACCTTCTCTCTCGTTCCTTCATAGCGCTTTTAACACTCGCGTAAACGCGGTTAATTACAATCGCGCGCGCACCAATCACCGGAATAAGATAATCGCGCATCACTTTGCACGGCATTCCCGATATCAACCGCACGCGATTACGTACTTTGATGTAATGCAACAGAAAAATACGATCGCACCGATCACTAAGTCTGCTTGATACACGCGATGTCTCGCGAATGAGAATAACGAACAAACCTCGAACAGCAAAAGATTTCAACAACTCATATCGATAAACACCGCGTTTATGCTATACGATAACAAAATATTAAAATTAATACAAGTTAATAAATATAATAATACTTGTTAATTAGACGCGTTGCGATGATACTCATCTCACAATCAGAGTTAACCCATTCTGTACCTGTGACGTTCCATTAAGATAAAAAAATTGAATAATAATATCGATGACTTTCTAATTCGTACATGATACAATCGAATCAACGAAAACGCGATGGATTATTCGATATATATATAATTGTCCGCTGCTTTAATTGTACGACGCAAAAGCAATCGACAAAATACATTTATATCGGCAAAAAATTCAAAATGCGACGCGAAATATATTTGTGTCCAAGCTAAAGAAATAATGATTTGCCCATCAGCATTATAAAACGATAATTCATAACTTTTATTTTCTTCTATTTCCTTTATCGTTTTGATTTCTCAAAAAAATCAACCGCGCGAGATATCTGCTTCGACAAATAGCCGTAATACGGATCGTTAATCGTGCAAATCAATTAATCGCGCGCGGTATGACCGCTAATGGTTCGTGGGGAGCGCTAGCGTTTTCTCCTAGTACTTGTCGCGATCGCGCTTCGGGGAGTAATGCGACGATACACCGAGTTGCTCGCAGCGTGTCCCGTTTGGTCGAGCAAGGTTGGCGCGCGAATCATAGAGCGGCGACCTTGCATACACAAAAACGCGACAATACAAAACAAAAACAAATCCGCGTGCCAGCCGATCCGTTATCTATATAAAACGTTTAATGTACTGTAAAATACAAACGCTGAATATTTTGTTCCTTGCATGTTAAATCATTGTAATTTAGATGAATAGCTAGATATCCCTTGCGCATCAAATTGTCTATTTGATAAATGCGCTTTACTCTATTTTTATTTAAAAAATATTTATAAATATAAATAAATTGATTGCTATTACTTTTTGTTAGATTTTTATATTTCAAATAAAATTATGTGACTTATTAATAAATCAAAGACTTTTCTTGTAGTTTTAATAAAACGAGAAATTGAAATATGTGGCACCTCGTTCCTCTTATTAATCGTACAGTTTTACTTTTCCAGGAATTACCTATTTATATTAAATATAAATTTAATCATTTACACGTAAAATTAAAATCTGCTATTAATAAAAAACTTGTTACTACTATTGATAAAAGATAAAATTAGTAGAACAATAAAAATCAATATTATGTCAGATAAAAATCAATAATTGATTAATAAGATGACAGATCGATATGCGCAGTAAAAATATGGTTACGGCATAATAGAGTTAATAACAAATCATAGCGCAGATTGCACAAGTCCTGAATTCACTGAATATAGAGACGATGCTTTAATAAATTCATGTTGCTGTGTACTACATCTACGAATTAATGACAATTAACTAACGAAATAATTAAATCATATTGTACATATCGGTATAATTAAATCGCCCATGAATAATTAATCTAACAGATATATATATTATGTATACTTGTTCCAGTTTTGCAAGTATGTTATCTGCTCGTCTATTCATACCTTTAGCTATAGTTATGATCATACCATACAAATATTAATATACTGTAACTGATAGGAAAACCTACCCTCATAACTAGCACGACAATGAAAAGTTCACTGTTCTCGTTACCGGAAGATATTTTATAAGCCTGTTATCTATGCGTGTCGGAACGTCGTAACGTTATGTCACGATATTTCACGTTGCGGAATATTATCCATCTGCATGCTCGAATATATAAAACAAGCGACATACTCTGCACGAAATTGAACCTGCTGCAAAGTCAGATGTCGCAGAGGCGCGTCGATTTCACCACATGTCATATCCGAAATTTCATGATATATAAAGAGAAAAAGATAGAGAGAAAAAAAAATGATATTTACTCGCAATTAATTCATTATTCGCAAATTGACGAGATTTGCAAAATTGTACATCTCTTTAGAGAATTTCGTTTCTTCGCCATACACATAATAAAGTCGACGCATCACGGTACATATGCATTGTATTTATAGGAGTATAGATTATCACGTGCACGTAATACACACGCGTTCAGTTGCGGTAACATGGGAATTATGGTGATATTATAGGGGTTAACCTAATCCGCGTTGAAGGTTACGAAGAAATTTACAAGCTTTCATATACATGCGCGCATACGAGTACTCGATATACGAACGGAGTCTGTATGGTGGCCACAATGCTCCCCCATGGTAACCCGATAATGTATTATGGATACGTGAAATTCGAAGAGAATCTCACTTACCGCAGGAAAATAGAAAATGTTTAAGCGAGTATTCGCGTATACGAGATCGTTTCACGCCGCGTCTAGGTTTTCCTTCTCACATTTTGTCACGATATAGACTCAAATCTCAATCCGTTCCTTTTCAATAAAGGAGCCTGAAAATAGCGCGTGTGTATTTCACAGAAAATGTGATAATATTATTGTATACAACATAAATGTAATTTCTATATGTATTTTACTTCATTTCTCACGCGTTCGTGCTGAAACTGTTTCGAAAACGATTATTCTTCGCGTAGTTCGCAATAAAATTTCAAGGTATCATTTTTCAATATCGATGACTGTTTTTTTTTGTTTTTTTTTTCCTCCCCGATGTGTTTGCGTGACATTCGGACCTGATATGTGACGTTCGGTCTCTCGTATATAACATACCATGACATTACAAATTTATTTGCGACATGTTTGGTGTGCTGTAAAATTCAAAGCACCGAAAGATATTCTTTGGTACTTGCAACGCATGGGATGCGAACGCGTGTAAGGTTTATATCAGGGTTATTCTCTCCGATGCGCGGTTTAATGTTGCGCGTAATATGCGGACGTCGTTTGCCACTGGTAGCACATGTTTACGTATGGTTTATTCGATATGTAGTAAACCGTATCAGGGAGCTCAATCGCGAGCAACAAAAGAGATCACGAGTCGTCCATCGTTGTAGTCGGAACCTGTCACGTCGGGATAAGAATTTTTACGATTTCCATCCGCGGCAGACTGCAGTAACCCAATTACAAAATCACTAAGCTTGTTAACCGTTAAAACCCCGTAAGTTTGTTTAGCCTGGGGCCGTTCGGAGGATGGACGGACAAAAGTAAACAATGGGACAGAGAGGAAAAGGAGGAAACAACGCGACGGAAACCGAGAGGGAAGGGGGAAGGGATGCAAGATAGACGGAGGGAGCGACAGAATAATTCGGTTAGCGATGAGTCGCGTTGTTACGCAGCTCCGTATATTGTGTCCATTAACGGTATGCACGGTCAAACCTAATTATAATGGACCCCTCTAACCGCCGCGACGTGATTGGTAACGGTACCTTTTTTGCTTTTAACAATGCTGCTGAATAGAATCTCCTTTATGCGCGTCCATCCCACGTCAGAAGATTATTTGTACACACGAGGGTGGCATATATATAGATCGTGATGAGCGCGCGATGCATTATGTCCGATACGGCGCAAACCATAATTGAATGTCGAATTACGCGCTACCGATAGATACCACTAATAACATTTGCATTTCGCTGTAACTTCATCCATCACACAGAGAAGAGCCTCCCAGCAAAGCCATATTGTATTCAAATCCGAAGCTCCAACAAAAAGGAGCCGATGATTGCAACGTCAAAGATAAACAGAGACGATATTTATCAATCCGTTGGAATGCTTCAACGAAAAGAAGACTCTGTAACTGTACTGCTTAATTTAAAATAATTAAAAAGATACAACTCTGTGCGCTTCATATCGGACACGCAATCAAATCAAGGGTTAATCGAATTGCAATTTCCATCCGATCTCTCACTCTCTCTCTCTTCAATGTCCACGGACTTGTCGATAATCGATTCCGTCGTCGGGACACTGATACACGTCCACCCATAAACCATTTTGTCTCGGCGCGGAAGAAGCGCAGGGTTATCGAGAAACACGATTTCTCATCCCTCGCTTCTCAACGAGATGCTAACGAACCTCTGCCTCTTTTTTCTCTGGCGCGACGTAACTCTTGGCGACAGGTCGATCGATCGGCCAGCGGCGTGTCAAAGACGCCGATTCAGGGAAGAAAACCGACTTTGCGATATCGATGTCCCGATAGCACGGCTCGCTGATGCAAGACCCCGCACAAGCCGCGCGAGGAGTCAGAGGTCAAAGGCGGGAAGCATCGATCAAAGTTTTCGCGCGATTTATCCCGAAGGCATCGCCATAACGAGGCGGGTCGTCGCGCCATCAGCTTTTTCCATAACGTACCAGTCCGCGATCCCCCTTCTCTCTTTTCCGTCCCATCGCCGAAAACCGGTTTTCTTTCTGACTCGTCACCACGCAGCATCTGGCACCGCGGAGAATCCACATTCCTGAGATATTTCCGAAACGATGACAACTAGGAGCATGCTCCTGGGACCGATTAGCCTCCTCCGTCGATAGTCGGAAGCCCGCGTTTACGCGCTAGTATTGCCCCGAAAAAAAAAAGAAACATTAAGGTGTCACGCGAACATTGGTCTCGCGGGACCGTTTCGAGTAAGGTAGAAGCGATGAAATCATAGAGGCCGATCATGAGGATCCAAAAGAAAGACGTCTCCGTACCGGATATTTCCCCTTGAACGATCCTCCGCGTCTAGCGCCGAAGGATGCGGAAGTCTCGCGTTTCTTCGCTATTTGTGCAAGTGTGCGTGACGCTAGGATTGTTTTCCCAGCTCTTCCTCGTGAGATCCTCGGAGTCTCCTAATGCGTTGCACGTTCTTGCATCCTCGGCCGTCGCGCCGATCTCTTTCCGATGTTGCGACAGCTTGCACTGAGATACCAGCAACGATATTTTGTTCTTTTTGTGACAAACGCAAACCCCGTCAGATCTCGTGCCACGATAGAGCGAACTCCGAAATTAAACAACGATATATTTTGTGACTACTTTTATGCGTTATACATTTTATGAACTTTATATAAAATAAAATAATAAAAAGAATGTAAACAGGATATATCTTAATGTGAATTAGAAAATTTTCTAATTTACAATCGTAATTTTAGTCTCTTCTCGTTGATTCTTTGAAAAATTTGGAATCGTTAACTAAATCAATTAATATCTATATGCCTATTGCCAATACCATTTCTGATCAATATTTTAAATTTCAACTTTCTAGAAATCACCATAATTTATTATTATATTGCCATCCAAAAGCTTTTATTTGAAGCTAAAGCATCGAAAAGAGGTATAACGAATTATTTCGACCTTTGTTTCAGGGAAGGGACGGCTTTATCCGGCCTACAGTCTAAGTGGCAGCGAGGGTGAGGATAACACCTCAAGTTTACGTAGTCGCGCCTATCCGCAAAATAATCATCAAACCAACCAATCCCATCACAATCATTACAACACAAGTCAACACAAGCAGCGTGCCTATCAACAGCAACAACAACATCCCCTGTATCATATGCCCGGCAGTGGTGCCGGCCTCAGCGACACACCAACTTCCGGTAACGCATCTGACGAAACACTCACTGATAGTGATCTTATCACTGTTGCTCGTGATTCTGCGCTGCTCGTCCATAACGGTGAGTAAATTCATTTATTTGTATATACATACATCCATTCGTGGTATTTCATATTGCAATAAGTATATGATAAGAATATTGTTTTATATATTGTTCCAACCCAATATAAAAATTTAATATCTACATCCACGGCTAATAAGAGATGAAGAATTATCCGAGCGCTATAACAATAACATGTCGCAATTTATTTTAACATCAAGTAGGTGTCGTGTTTTTTTTCCGCTTCTCGTTTGCTCAACTAATCTTCGATCGCGAAATCGCAAGGAGCAATGTTAAACCGTCGTGAAAGCACGATGATATCAGTTCATCGCGTTAACGGAACAAATCTTTTGAAGATAATCCACAGGAAGAGACAGAATGGTAAAAGGACACGTGCGACAGAGTCGGTCATTCGCAATAACGCGAAATCGTTCCCCTACATTACTCAAACATGATGGATGGCCCTTGCGGCGATGAGGTGTGAGGCCACACACGGGGTTTGTCGTAGACGGGGGGTTATCGGCACGCCGGCTTGTCAGGGATGACGTATCGCTCCGAAGGTATACACCATATCTCGGAGCCCGTCTAGCCCATCCTGCACCACCTTCATCCAACGCGTACCACCTGGAAACCAGCTAGCTACGGCTAACTCCGTACTCAACATAGCGGACACTTGCGCGTGATAGGTATTTATCACTGCAGTCGTGCGGCGTAAGACGAGTAAATCAATTCATCGCGCAGCCGCTACCGACTATATCGGCCGATCGGAAAAATAAAGAAAAGAGGCAAGTGTCCGTGCGCAACACGATGCATACCACACGTAATAGGAGATCCGCGGATGGCAGAATGATAAAAACGATTTCTCGATGAGGCTTAAATATATACGCCATAAGCCGGAAGAATACAGAAGCTTCCGCAAATGGATAGAAGCATTATAATGGAGACGTATTCAGTATCGCGGCAGTAAGTGAGCGCACGTGACGCAGCATCGAATCTCCGGTGCGACTTTCGTTTCCGAAAAAAAAGAAGATACGATTGGAGCTTCCCCTTTTATTGAGCGTAATGCGACTGGCGAGGCTCGTAATATACATCCTACCGTAATTCTCGATACTCCATTAAGATTTCAGCTGAATCACAATGACTGCGACGACTCCGCGCCTCAACGAGATGAAAAGGAAAGCGGGAGAAACTTGCGGATTTCAATCTCTAGCATGACGGCCTCTATACCTATTCCCTCAACGTGACAACACGCTGGCGCCATCCATCATATGTACGCTTCTATTCTTCCACGAGCAAATAATTCCTGCCATCTCCCTCCTCCTCTATGACAGACCCGGGACACATCCTGGACGCATAATGCTCGAGGTCAATCCAGCTCTCGGGCGCGCATAAACGCGCAATTACAGGCTACGCGGATTAGCATGACAGTGGAAATCATCGCGTCATCCGGGGGAGCGTATTAGACGATTACATTATCGTTGCACACTGCGCCATGAAGCGTCCCGGATTAATAGCGACGCCTTCGATCATACCAAGATGACATTCGCCTCCCTTTTGGATTAAGAATTCATTACAAGTCAAAGTGATTATATTATGCCTAACTGATAGTTGAAAAATAGAAATATTTTCTAAAACTGTTTTAATTTTAATAAGATATATAGAATTTCAGAAAGTATCTTAAATCGAAAAATAATTTTTGCGTTATGAGATTTTCGCATAGATACTGATATTTTATTCGTTAATTAATTATATTAGATTTGTTAATTACATAGTAACTCTTTCATGTATATAAATGCGTAATGCGCGTTATATCTCTATATCTATATCTATATAAAATATGTATTGATACTTTGAACGATCGCATTACATTGCTCCGTATATAACTCTAAGCCAATTATGTTAATGGTCTTCAATTTTTCTACTTAAAATCCTTGGCGCAAACAGATTTGAAATAATAAAAACAAATTATTTTTTGCCGCAAAAAGCAGAATGAACCACGTTACATCATTCTCTGATTAACAGTCGACGCAATCGCCGTTTTCATCGTCGAGTGCCGAATGAATTAGGATTTTCGTCAGTGTACGAACGGCGGGCGTGACGAATTTCTCAATTCCTCCGCGCGCGGAATCGCGAGCCACGTTAATGAGACGGAAATAATCCCCCTTCGGGGTATTCATTCGTCCTGGTTGAAAGCCCTCCTGGGTCGGTCATAGTTCCGGCACAGAAATGGATTTCGCCGCAAAATTCCGGTCGTGCACTCTAATCCACGTCGTCGTCTCCCCCGATTTTCGATATTCACACGAAGGAAGAATTCCCGTCGTTCTTTCCGGGAATCCTCCTTTACGTGTTATAAATTTCTTAGATAAGTCCTAGTGTTCTCTTTCTCTGCTGTATAATTTTTTTCGACAAGGTACGCCTAAACTATGATAATTGTAAATAAATAAATAAAATTTTTTATCACACGCTATCAAAAATTTTTTTTCTTCGTTACTATTGGACGTTACCGCTCTTCATGTCTTACCATAATTTCGCATTTTACGAATATATTTAACATCGTCGATAACATCGCGCACGATTTATCAAATACCCTTTAGTAACGCGGGCTTTTGTCGCCGTTCGGATAATCATGGCTCGTTATATCGAAGAACGCGATGACTGGGCACTTTGATACACAAAAAAATGTCCTCTGTTGCTCATATAGAATATCGGATTTCATCTGCGTCGTTTCGCATTAACGAGCGTCTATCATCGCGAATATCTCCGTAACGATCGGTTCTGCTTCGGCGGGTCGTTAACACTTCGTTTGATCCTACAACTGACGATGTCTCATCGTTGCTTCACGTGATAAACTCGCGCGATTCACTCCGAGCGACTCGCTGCAATCTCGCCGCGATACCGTGTCGCAATATCGCGACGCTGTTTTCTGAATTACAGCCAGTAGCTAAACTCCGCCATTCGCGCTGACTGCATTTTCGCTAGGTAGACAGGCGCATAAATAAAAAATCGATACGTCCTTTCGTTCACGCATCCCACCGTTCCTCCTTGTTCCATCGCGCTCTCTCATCGCCTCGTCTCCCGTCTCTCGTCATCTCGCCCGCGTTCGAGACTCCTCTCCTTCGCGTTCTGTTTCGCGCCCAATTTGCGGCCCATCATCGCTACGGAAGAAGCAATTTCTAACTTAAATGAAACTCCCTCTTGCTCGCGCTCGCCTACCCCTCGATCGACAGGAGACGCCGGTCTTGAATTTCAGCAAGTAGAGTATAGCGCGAACAGGGCGCGGGGGAAGGATGCACTGGGAAAGCTCTTTTCTATCGCAACGAACATACAACGGCTATTTTCATACCTAGTATAGCTACCAATCGCTCTAGACCGCTTCCTACACGCAACTTTCAATGTTTTTGACAAGATTATGATGGGGGTTAACGAACACGCTCTTAAAAATGTCCATGTGTGATCGAATATTGCAAATATCATCTCCTTTAAACTTGCCATGTTGTATAAAATTAGCACAGCAATAATATAACGTACTTTACGCAAAAATTAAATTCAATTATCAATAATATGATAAATTTAAGAAACCTTGATAGATTTATCATCATGCAAAAAATTGACTCTTAAAATTATTACTTAAACAATCCTGTTCCAAATATCTAATCATTGATTTTCATGGCATCGCGATCTTTGTGTATTATTTCCAATAGAGAAACACATACATAGTCAACAGCATTAACACGATGCGTTATGCACGGTGGATTATCCAGCGTTCACTGAAGTACATTGTCCCGAAGTATCACTAAACCGCTTACCGGTTAGATATTACATCCCTGCCAAGATCATCGCGCAAACTTGCGGGAAACTGCAGCTGCAGCTACTTCACCTCGCGTCAAATCATTGCAGCGGGTGATCGTGCGGGATGAGCGCCGCATTCTGAACTTTTCTTTTCCCGGCCACAGATACTTACCACAAGGAGCTAGTTAACAGTTTGTTACGTCCCTGTCACTATCACGATGCAAAACCGGAACTCCTACTAACTAGCTTCTTGCGGCACCGCTATCTCGATTATCGTTTGTCGTCCATTCAGCGTATCTATTACATACATCACCATAAGCAACCTAGATCGATCGCGGAGCTTGTTTTACGCTAGCTATTCGGAATAACGTCTGCGAATGTTAAGTTCGCGGCGCGAGATTAACGATTAACAATCAGTTCCTATTTGTTCCTTTTCTTGGACGATGACAGCAATAATTAAAACATAATTATCTTTTAGACGTTTTCTTGATTTTTGCATTGCTGCTGTTATCTTGACTGACAGATTTATGGAACAGAGTTTACCTGTTGAAAGCGGTAACCGCCTGTTCCGTGCTTGCACTCTAAACTTTGAAAATTTTTTCAACTTTTCCCTGATACGGATGCTGATAACTGCATCGGCTCGCTCGGAAGGTAGTAATAAAGCGGGACTGACAAAGAAGGTTGGCGCTATCGCGTGGCTGGAAGTTCGCGAGATTGCCTGGCAGCCTCTCGATATGGCCTGAGTAGAAGCGCGGCGAACTTCGATAATCTTCTCTGCAGCGAGCGGCCCAGGGCCCAAGTTTGGCAATCAATGCGAAGTAACAGTTTAATTAAATACGGGTAACCCTTCACCGACTCTGCGCGAACGCGGACGCGCGCGCACGCTTACTCGAAGACAGACTAATCTCGGCCGCGTCGTCTCAAGGGCTCCAGCTGGATTCAACAAACGTGAGCGTTCGACGGACTCGCAAATCCGATCGTCGTCGTTATTCGCGTCCCGTTTCTCCTCAGTCCCTTCATCCTTTGCCCCTTAGATCGCGACACGTCAAACTTTGCGGTTGGCAAACAGCAATCGTACGAATACGATTTCAACCGAGATCGAGCCCAAGTCAGTTCGAAAGACCCCACTTCCGTGAATACCAGAAGTTGCGCTGAGTCCGCAGATTGTGTAGATCTGGGTTACCGATAAGGCAGAATAAACACGATCCTAACTTATCAGGTTCAATACGGCACGTAGGGCGTAAAGTCGAGAATAGAGTCTTTTGTTTTATCGATTATATTTCTTGTGGAAGACTTTATATGGGGAGCTCGCGTCGAGTCACGAAAATAGCTTGAAGATAGAAGTCATCGATTTGTTTCTAGACTTTTTTCTACACAGAATTACTTTACTCGCCATTCTAATTTGCGTTTTAGAGATACGTGTGATATTCATTTGTACGCAGCCCACTATATACATCGTAATATCATAAACAAGCAGTGCATGTTTCCTTCCTGCGGAGAATTCAAAGCGGATTTATGTGATTACTATTTAACATAATAACACGAAATAAATTTTCTCATGAGCATTTATGAATCGCATTACAAATTAAGCGGGGATTTATGTAAAGAAGAAAGCAGATATTATACTAACGTAACGTGTCTGTGAACTTACGGCGGTCAGGTTTTTAACACGCAAACATTCAAGCTTCTAGACCTTTTAACATGTTGAGCGGATCGCGAGGAGATTCTACATCAGTGACAAAGTACCCTTACGTGAGTCCATTACTGGAAGCACCTTCCAGGCTAGAATGTTATTGATACGTAGACGTAAGTTCGCGCACAGAGACGATCGGGGGCTCCCTTCGAGAGCATTATGTCTGCAGCGAACACTTCTCATCCATTTTCCATTCCTTTCTCCGTTTTTCTTCCCGACTGCCTATGTTTATGTATGTCCAGCTGATTACCGAAAGCGAGGATACGCGGCTGTTTGTCTCCTATACCCGGCAGCGACAGCGGCGAAGTATCGGAGTACATGGGTCACGCTTGAGTACCCGCCTCCCTCGTGTCTCTCAGTGTCTCTTTCTCCTCTTTTCTCCTCCTCACCGTCTCCTTATATCTTTTCTTCTCTGCTCGCAGCTACGCACGAGCATCCCCGATGCCACGAGCAAGTTGTATACCCGGGGGCGGAAGGGACCTCCTACGCCTGATTCCGATTGCCTCTTCGTGGCCGTTCGATCGCACCCCGTCGTACGTCCTTTCTCTTTTTTCTTCTCTTCTGGAACCCTTGAGTTCCTTCTTCGCTTGTTTACGTATTACCGGACTCATTTCCATCCTTCTATCGTTCTTTACGCTCGGGACCTCGTTTAGTCATATTGAGAGAAAACGAACTTTTCCCATATGTTCCGTGAATAAATCGCCACAAGGCAGGAGATCCACAAACCGTTTCAGTAAAAAAAACTGTATGTATATGTGTATGTTGACAAATCTTTATATAGTGTTTTTTGCCGTAATTCAAAACGATTATTGTTTTAGCGAGTTCCTGATATTTTTGATACAGGCAATATATATAGATGTTTATCTATATTGAAGAATATATATGTACGCGATTTAATATTTATGAAATATAAAACATTAAAAAGCAAGTAAAATAATATAATTTTTTTATTAAATGTATATAATTAAAAGTATATGTATAATTGTGACGATGCAACGATCTCTCTTGGGCATCAAAATTGTACTTTTAATATCCACTTGTTCGTAATCCGTCAACAAGAGTAATGTCATAATTGGCCGCAACGGATTATACCGATCGACGCGTTATTAACTTGAATATTACTCTGTGAGCGATATTCCAATTGAAAAGGATTCGCTCAGCAAGATCTACATAGCGCTACGGTATATTCTCGATAACTGCCACGGACTTTAGTCGGACGGGCACTTGTCCTTCGTTGCACATAGCGTACATTTGAACTGAGAATAGAACGACCCGAATCCCTTTTAATACCGAACTAAGTGGGAAATGATGTTCCTCCCCTCTCTTCACCAATGGTCCGAGAGAAGCTCCTTCGTGCCGTTATCAAACCCAAGTTCAACCTATGCATTATTCAGAGAAAGAGTGGACGTGAAATTGGTGGTGGGGCGGTAAAAAGGGGGCCTATTAGCATGGAACCAAATTACTTTTCTACGATAACGTCATTCGTATAATTTGCCGCCGCGGCGGCGGATGGTGGAAGCTTTTTTCGAGTACGTCTCTTTCTGCCTCCGCGTTGTAATATCCAGGACCGAGCCCACGCTCTCTGCGAGTTTTCTGATAAGGATTTCTCGTTTGACCGAGATTTCCAATAGACGGAAAGAAAGATATGATAAAGACGGCAACCTTAGTCTGCGCGTTGCTTCCGAACCAAGATTTCAACGATATCTCTTACATCATCGTATATAAGAAAGATAAATATCTATGTATACGGTATTACGAAATGTATACGTAACATTCGCACTAAAAGATAGAATAAAGATACGATACTTTCTTTTAGACAAAATTAAACATCGCACTCGTGCAAATTCATAGATCTTATGAACATATAAAAATAAAAATTTGTTACTAGAAAGAAAGTAAGTTCCGTTAACGTACGCGATATCATAAGGACTTGAAGATAAGTGAAGACTGAACATATAGAAGCGAATCATAAAGGAACGAAACGACGAAGCACGCGCCGAGAAAATCAGTGGGCGAACGACACAGCGTCGGAATGTAATTTGTTGTTCGCGGAAGACAATCGAGGAATCGGTCGTGGAAAACGAAAGAGGGCACGAGTCCGAGGACTAAGATCTAGACGGATCCGAGTTGAAACGGGTCCGGCGGAAGTACGAGAGCTTTCTCCGCGATGCCGGTGGTCGAGGAAACAATTTCAATCATTCCCGTCGTAGCTTTGATGTTTTATGAGGATACCTACGCAATGGTCCATGGAGTCGCAATTCGTTCGGGAAACCGAACTCTTTTCCCATTGCGATCCCTGCCTACGTCTTTTGCCATTGCCTTTTTACGGCGTCTTAAGCACGGAGCCGTGTGCGCGTGTGTACAACCCATTCTCTTTCGTCTCCGCATTGTTTGAGGGTCACGGAAATACAGAGGATCCGCGAGCGAAAGGAATCGAGGCATGGGCGTCAGTTCGATTTGATTGTGTCTCGGAGCTGAAGCAAATAATGGAGGTTCGATGTCTCTCTGTCGTCAACGACCTAATGCTATCGTCGAGCTCTCGCCTTGCCTTTGGTGACCATGCAAATATTTATTTACTAGTTCTCACTCAGAACAAATAATCCTATTCAATGGCGCCTTGCGGTTGAACACAGAATCACGAAGTTAAATATGAATTGTAATTCTAATGTTTAAATAAAAATTTAGATTTAGATATAGTGGATCATTTTTTAGATATAACTGAATCTAAAACCTACTTTAGACGATCTATAATTCACAGCAAAATTCAAGAAAATATTCTATTTATGATTTTATGCGCCGTAATAAAAACGATTAAAAACTTAGAATGTACAACACATCATATATAAAATATATATTAGAATGTATATATACATCAGAATATATAATACAAAAAATAAATGAAAATGTGTCAGATATCTATTCTGAAATCTAACGTGCGTTAGAAGTCGTCTGAAGCGGACTTTAATTCATAATTAAAAATAAAAAGTAATCCTGTAAAATGCCGTAACAATATTATGAAACTTTTTAAAGATATGAGAACAACGTTTAAGAATTGTTCGAATGTCGCAGCTACAAAATTCCGACCACGTTTTCGAGCAGATACTTTGACTTTCTTGCTATCTCTTTGAAAGCTCAGGGCATCCGGAATCAGGATATACTTCGAGAATGAAAGTACTTCCTCGTGCGCACTCGAAAAGTACACCTGATATCGCGCGACGCGATGCGGGGTAAATCCGAAATCTAATCGCTCTGCCGTAAAATTCCGGGCACGTGCACGGTATATGCAGTCGGGTACTAACCAAACCTGAAAAACCGATGTCGAAGAAGCGACGCGAAACGAACAGGATGAATGCAGAAGAAAAAAAGCAGACGGGAAAACTAACAAGGAGCAAGGGCGCAGGGGAAACGGAGATTCAGAACGGTCGATTCCAGGAGGAAAAGGATATCAATGCGGCCGATTACAATGCCCCCCGAGACGCGACAAAAATCGTTCCAAGTAAAACGCCACGATCGCAAAGCGCGTTTATTACGCCGGCTGAAAGTTCCATTTACATACCGCGTGAAAACGCGGCGGGGACGGAGGCGCGGAGAAAAAAGATGCGGATGCGATTTGCAAGGCCGGTCGAGGAGGGAAGAGCGATGGTAATAGAGGAAGTGGAAGAGGGAGAGAGAAAAGCGGTGGCAGAAGAGAGTAAAAGTCGGGAAGGCAAATTTCGTTATTGCCTGCGACAGCCTCGAGGCACGCAGCGTCTATAAAGCGCCGTTAAAATAAGAAATTGAGTGTGATAAAAGTGTACAACAATAAATATATAAATAATGAAGTTCAATAGCGCCCCGATGACGATATAATTCACGGCTACTATAATTTGCTGTTATATTTTATTGCGCGTGTATAATTTCTTATAACAAATCATATTTAATACAGAAAATATTAAATATGCATAAATGCTAAATATAAAAAATATTTTCTTTAAACTTGTATTTAAAATTATATCTTGTGAAATCTCTTAACTTACAAAAACTTCATTTATATCAGATTATAGTATTAAATTCACAAATAAAACAAAATAGACTGAATTGCGTAAATAATTATTATATGTAATTTATAAAATTAAACGCGATTCCGAATTATTCGGAACGACCGCTGATGGTGGTCGCTTGCTTTCTTGCAACCATTCCTATTTAATAGCATCAAAATTTTACATGAAACAAATAACAAGGTAGACTGAACAATTTGCTGGGTTTGCATGATTAATCATTTCCCATCAATTTGCGAAACTAAAGTTGCGTGCCGTAATTATCTGAATATTATTTCGCCCTTTCGGCGAGGGTGCCCGTTTTCTTGCAGCCACGCGTGTCTACGCCTATACGGAAGCACGTACACAACTCACGTACTCCTATTCCGACGTGGCTCTCGTGAAATTAAACCGAGAGTCCATCGTTTCCCTCTTTCGGTCGGGTCGCTGCTATAAACTTCGCGAGTTTATTGTTTCCCGCGCGCAGAGTAATTTAAAGGACTCACCTAGCGGGCGAAGCCAGGGCCGCAGTCAGACAGGATTGACAAACATCCCTCACTCATAATTAATTCTCATGCAAACACGGTTTTTAGTAAGAATAGAATTTCATGTAGTGCAATGATAAGATAAATATTACATCACACGTGCGGATTGTCATTTATAATCGTCTATCATAAAAATTTATTGTAAAGTAAGTTTGAAATATAGTTTAGCATGAAATAGATTATTACTTGAATACTCTATATTTTAATTAAATCGATGAAATTTTTTCAATATTAAATATTAAACTAAGAAAATTTAAAATTAAAGTTCTGTTAAAGTAAAGTTCGCTTAAGAAAAAACGAGAGAAACTAATTCCAGAGTAAGATTTTATTTTCCGTCTTAAAAAGAGTAATTTGTCAAAACTCCTGGATTGTTAATGTTAAATAATGTGTTTAAGTAAAGAAGACGTTTCTGAAGATTAATGCAAACTCGCTAGAACGATCTGTATACAACGTCAGAAAACACACTCAAAACGATTAAATATATACATTAGGCAAAGGGAGGCAGAAGGTCCATTTATCCCGTCTTACGTACTGTAGTACCCCGCTGAGTATACACGCCCGATTACTTTAATTCAGGGCCTGCGACGGCGATAATTCATTGCGAGGTACAGGGCAGCGATTTCGCCTTTAGGCCGGTTATTTGTAACCGACGATCATCTTTCTTCAGCTCTTTGCTAACACCCCTTCCCTGTTCCATCTTCACCGTCTATCCATCCGTACGACGCCCACACGCATTCGGGCACCACCCTTCGAGATCGCTATCATATTTCGAGGGCGATTCGGAAACGTGCACGTTACTCGCAAAAAATAACCGATCGTCTAAACGCTTTAATGTAATAATGGAACAATCGAAACAGCGCGATATACAGCATAACACGACGACCGACTTTTCGTAGCCCGAGGAACCGTAATCCGAAAAAAATCAAGATATATTACGAAGTAACAGCTTAGAAACAACGAACGTCTAACTCCGTGCCTCACCGAGGAACGTCGATCAGCCCTGAGGATCCTCGTGCTAAGCAACTACAATAAATTAAAGCGCATGGGTGGCTTCGTGGTATCAGACAATGTTCAACTCTCCCACACAGTAATTTATGTAATCGACCTTTGCACCTCTATTGTGAATCTCGCAGGTGAGTGTGATGTGAGTTGATGATGTAAAGACAACTTTATTGTAAGTAAAAATGATTTAGCTTGGAGCGTCAGGTACTCAAACTCTCACTTGCGGTCTACTTCCAGTAATGAAATGTTAATATAGACTCGGCTATAATTTTCCGGATCTTACACGGTGAAAGCACTGTTTTATAATTATTGCTCGCAATATATTTTTTCTCATATGACACAAAAATTCTTCAAATAATTCAAAACAGTTAAACAAGAATTTCAAAATATGAACATTTTTCTGTGTAGTATTATTATTTTTTTGTCTGTAACCTTTATGTCTTACAGATATATTCTGTGTCTTCTACATGATCCATTACGAGAATCTTGAGTTGCCGCGGTTATGCCGAACCCTCGGCGTTCTATTTGTGGGAAGACGAAGGAATATTAGAAAGTGGTCGGAGAAAGGCAAGGAAGAGCATAGCGCGAAAGGGGATCCATAGATCTCGCGGCAGGCTAATTAAACGTCGGGATACCGCCCTATTAGCAGCAGCACCTTGGGGGGTGCACGCAACTTCGGTCTCGCCCCCATACAGCGAACCGGACTAGCTCCCGGCAATTATAAATCGTCAATTAATAAGCGTAACTCCTATCCACCTACCGTGGCGTCCCGTTGGAAACTTTAAGTCGCACTGCGGGCGGGGGTGTAAATCACCTCGAGGACCTGGGCTGTTTCTACGGTTGTTTCCACATAGTAGCCGAGGCCCCGTGTCGTGATGCTTTCACGACACGGGGTTCGCGACAAAGGGTCTTGACGAAGGCCGAACTTATTCTCCATCAACATAAAGGCAAAAGTTTATTAAGGTGGAAGCTGCCGTGGAATTAAAGCCAGGGGAACTGCCGCGGAGATATACGAGGCGGGCAAAAGACTCCGGTGAAAATATTAGTGATTATCGTCCCGCTCGTATTCTTGGTACTCACGAAAATGGCCGAAAAGTGTAATAAAAAAAAGTTTAGAGAGAATATATATGACTTTTACGCTGGCTTGACTTTTCAGCACCTTAGATAGCACCTTGATAATTATTAGTAAAGCTAGTAAGGTGATGTATTCATTTTGCTATTATAGAGAGCATCATCTCGCATGTATCGTTAATTACTAATGATAAATCATCGAATAATACAAATAAATCGAATACTAAAAACAACATGTGCGACACTTGCCATACTTTCCATAGTGCAGCGAGAATTAAACTGGAAAGAGCTGCAGAGAAATGTTATAATCAAGTCAATGAAAAATGACACACTGGAAGTAAAATTATAAACAAAAACAGAAAAAGCGCGATTAGTGGTATGCGAAATCGGCAAAGCAAAATAGAGCCTACAGACTTCGTATCTCGTGCCAAGAGTTTTCGCTTATTTTTTCCTCTATAACCCCCGCCTTTTCTCCGCTCATTGTCTCCCCCTCCTCGTGTCTCTCCTCTCTGCCTTTTCTTGTTTCGCTTGTTGCGGATATAAGCGAGGCGTTGACTATAAAATAATGAAAATTTATGGCTCCCCATCCAAGGCTTCACGGTGAATGGAACGCAAGGGGTACGCAATTTGTAGAGCTTTCAGAGAGCTTTGCCCCTGGCCTGTGATGAAAATGGCGGAGCAACGGTGACAATTACCAGGAACCTTGTCAACCCTTTCGGCCGCTTTCTCTTATCTTCTCTCTTTCTCTCCGTACCGCTCCGCACCACCGTTACAGGTGTACTCGCTTTATCGTCGTAACTGGATAGACACCCCGATCTCCTTGATCCTTTCTTCGTTATTTACAACGCCGAGTCTCGGAAACAAAGCTTTCTACGTGTCGTTTACGCGAAATAGAATGATCTTCGAGCTGCTAGCATTTACAAGACAAAAATACGTGAAAAATCATCGTTAACATAAACCGAACTCCTTTATAAATTAATTATTCGTTATTCTAGTTAACACTATCGTCTGAAGAATAATCTCTAAAAACGTTCGACTTTTAATCTTCTAAATGTATTTCAAATCTGTTTAAAGCGCTTTTAATCTTGTGTGTTATTTAGATCGATTCCAGATCAATGATACGATTGACGGAATTAACAAGTCGTATGATTAAAGAAGCGGTAAAGTTATTCAAGAGATATCTTATCCAAGAAATATCTTAAAACGAGGAAGTACGAATCGCTCGATGCTCTCAGTTTGATGAGCGTAAGGGCTGAACGCTCGTCGATCTAATAAATAGGTACTTTCTGTATTCCGCTCGTATCGTTTGTGAATAGTTTATATTCGTTCGTGGAATAAGGAATAAGCGGTTTGTTCGCACGTGAGTGCTTCCGACATGGCATACGTGGATTTGAATACAAAGTGGGTAGAACATTGGGTATCCGCGCACAAGGAGGTAATTGCATTGAATAAAGAAGGATTTGAAAACGTAAAAGTGTCTACACTTATCGCCATTCAAATATGTGCATTCGAGATTCTCAATATTCACGATCCAAAACGAATTTTCAGCATAATAACGCGAATACGTTCTAATGCTTTGCTTCCCTATCTTTCGTTTGATCGCCTTGCAAATGTAATTTTATCATCAATTACTCATATTTGAATTGCGGCAACATATGAATGTAAGAAAAAATCGATATTTTGCGCAAACGTAGAATAAAAACTTAAATGATTTTTCTACCGCAGTTTGAAAGTGATTTTAAGAGATAAATCAATCTTTCCAATGTTTCTCTTCGACTGTTTGAAATATGTTCAAAGAGATAAAATAAAAACTGATTACTTTGATTGATTTGTCATAAACCAAGTTTCTATGACTCTGAAACTTTCTCTTTTATACAGTAAACGTTTAATAAATAAATTATGTATAAATTTTAAATATACACGTTCACGTATGCGAACTAACTGAGAAAATATATAAACTCTTTTTTACCGCAATGCCATAGTTACATTAGTTAATAATAGTAGTTAGTAATAGTAGAGCAAAAAACTCGATGTGCGTTGAATAATAAAAGCATTGGATTTAAGAAACGTCGAGTCGAAAGTATTTCTCTAAAACTGCATGCACTGCGATGGTCAATAAACGGTAATGTAATGCAAGATCTGTCCAATTAAGCATCATATTGAAAATACAGAATACTACGTGGAGAATAATCGATGCGTTTAAATAGGAATTAAAATATTGCTCGTATCTGAGCCCCTGGCAATCGCGTCATCGAGAAACGTGTTAATGACCGTACTAATGAATCACGCGCGATAACCTCGGCATCGACGCTCGGTTATATTACATATGATTGACATTAATCAAGTGCGCTGAAATTTGATATAACGATTTAAATTACGTTTTTCATGCGTCATGGCGTATCGCCAATAGGATGATATTCGATATTTTACTGCTATTGCGCCTGAATATTTCGCGTAAGGTCTGTACGGATAATATCGGTCGAGCAAATATTTAAAATGTTGTTTATTCTGGTGACGTCATTAGTGCATTATTGCGTCCGTACTGTAGGCTATATGCTATTGGTTGCTACACGAGACCGCTGTCCATCGCATCGGCCATGATCAGAATTATAGCGATGGCTTCGTCACATTTCGCGGTTTATCGAACGATCTTCGTACTAGGCTTCAATATGATGATGCACGTTTATTTAAACAATTACCTACTCTCGTAATATTCTAATCATTAATATATAAATTATTGCTTCAGAATTAATTACAGTTTTTTTTAAAAAAGTCTCCGTTTTCAATCTAATTTTAAATCACATGATATCATATGTTGAGAAAAAATGGCATTACATTAATAAATGTATATATAGAAAGTAGAAGTTAATGAGGCAAAATAACATTTTCAGCTATAAAATTTAACATTTAGTAAATTTATTATTGTGCTTTAAAACGCGTCTTGATTTTCAAATCAACATTTAATATTGAATTACTCGGTATTAAATTCAATATAACCGCGAAATGTACGGCATGATATAATTATTTCACTGTTTAATTTACACAAACTGCTATATTCCGAGATCATAAGACAAGATCTGTTTTACACTCGGTCTTATCTCGAATACAGGTAAGTCTTACTATATTGGAAACTCCCGATAGTGCTCTAAATTCCTTCAAGTTTACGATTCCACAGCTACCATACAGTAAGTACAAAGTGGCGAATAAGAGAGAGTATCTTCGTGACGAATCCCAATTGGGTTTTCGCGCTTTGTAGGAATGCGTAGCGATGCGTACGATTAGGTAGCCAACACGTACATTTGAAATACATGTGACGTTATTCCCGCGGGTAACGCGACAGGCGTTTCCGATCGTAACACAATATCTCACGAAATCGACACGGTAATATTTCCATGAGAAGCGTTAACGACGCTGCCGAGATTCCTCTACCTTTGCGACTACGTAACTCCCTGCGCGGCTGTAAATACATTTCTTTCGTCGGGAAACGCCATGCCTGTCCCGCGTCCCCGAGGAAATCGACTCTGAGCGCGGACAGCCAAGTTTGGAATTTTCAACTTTTGCGCGGAAGCAACGAGAAAAAGTAGGATTATGGGGTGCAAAGAGAAAGTTATATCTGTTTCGACGTTTCTTAAATCCAATGAAATACAAGATTTTTTTTCTAAAATACGAAGTTACGAAGCAATAAATTTATATTAACAGATTTTCACATATAACTCAAATTTCATAAAATACATCACAAATCATTCAATGAAATATTCGAACAGCAGCGACTTTTTATAAAAATGTATTTTTTAAATCTAATATAATCTAATATAATTATATGTTATAAGATCCAATATATATCCGGAAAATAAAAAAATTCTTTAAAACATGTATTGATATAAAAACCAATGAGTCAAAAAGACATTGTAACGATACAATAACTGGAACAATCCACTAAAGGATCTGCTTCACCGGGAGAATAAATAACACGATTACGGATGAAGCGTGACAAATCCGTGGACATTAAGAAACGCCGCAGTGAGAAATTGTACAACGGGGTGGAATCTTTCGCAGACGAGGTTTATATAGCGTCGCACGCTGTCCCGCAGACATCGATTTTTCATTTATAAATAAGGAGGTCCAATTACCATACTCGCGTCGTACAATTAAAGGCGCGCGGTTTCAACAAGAGACGTTTCATGGGTGCTTGCCGTAGAATACCGAGGATAAGTTAGAGCGGCGGAATTTACGTTTATACATCAGCCGAGAGATAAATGAATCCTCGTTAGGTCGAGCACGATGAACCCTCGTTTGCATCATTCCCGAGGCTCTCGATCAAAGTGAAACTTCCTGACTTCCCGATGTCGTGAGCGAGAGAGAGAAAGAGAAAGATCAGCATATATTGAACCGGCGACCTTCAAAGAGCCGTTTGAAGCATCGGAAGGTGTGCCCTTAATGTTTTACCGCCGATTCCACTAGCACACGATTGCTGACGTTACCATAATGATCTCCTCACCTCATCGGAGCTTCGATTGCCGCGATTTATTTTTCGGCGCATTGCGCATAAATGGATGCTGATACGCGTCGCAAGACGATGTTATATTAAACGTAAAACTGCAATCACGCGAATTCTATTTGTCCGTTTTACGTTGATTACGTTAACCCGTATAAAGAGCTCGTTTATCCAGTTCTCCGAGGTGCATTTGGCAGCGCGAGTCTTTGAATGGTAACGTAATATCGGAGACGAGAAGTGGTCATAACTGGTCATAACTGTGTTACTGACCATAAATGTTTCCGCTCTCTTTCGCAGTTTAGGATCTCGCAATAAGTCAGATGGCCTACATTTGGCCGATAATGCCGAACGTAATACTGTTACTTCGAGTCGTCATTAAAATCGAATGAATCGCAAGTGTGTCTGAACGCGCATCATTCTATCAATTCAACTGCGCTATTTCTTTAAATCAAAATAGCGTCAGATAAAAAGATATTTACAAACGAATTTGTCACACGTGAATGACATCAGCATTCGCTAATCTAAATCTAAAAGGATGATTGACAATGCTGAAGAAGTATATAGTTTCATAGCAATAATAAGATACGAAGATAAGATAGTGAAGATAATAGCAATATTAAGCCGCTCTCAATGCTTTTATGTTGGTATATTAATATCACCCCCTCCAAAATGACAGAACGATTTTATAAATGGAGATCTGCGTACGACGTAATAAATCATCGAGCCCCATATATAACAAAAATAGCGATGTCATTGATATATTTCGGTGCATGTTTTTCACACGCGGTAATTAACGGAAGAACTTCGGTCGGGGGAAGATCTCCCCGCGATACCGGAACCGGATGTTTCCGTCGTCGGCTGTGTTTTTTTCTGCCCCTTACGAGTATCATGCACGTATCTGACTTTAACCGTGACTCAGCTCGGCACCGACATTCAAGTCGTATCAAAGGGAGAACGGATAATATCGCGTGTTAGGTTCGGTGCTGCACTCCCAAATAGCGAAATTCTCTTTCATTAACATGAATGTACCTGCCAAGATATTGCCGCGAGGGTTACGAAATAAACGTATTTGATTCCGCGGTGATAAAGATCAGTATATCTATCATGCTCGACTTTCGGAAATCAACTGCACATTAATTCTCTGATGCACAATTCAATTTTATCAGCATAATCAAAAGTTATACTAATGTATTACCCAATATGGAAGCTAGATCTTTTTTTTAGATTACTGATATACACGTAAACATGGCACAAAAATACTTCTAAAATACGACCTTCTAAATTTATAAAAAAATTTTATATAAATACATCAGAAATGAAAATATATAAAATTACATTTGCTAGAAATTTTGTTTAAAGTTATTAAATTATCGCAGATAATATTATTATTAATTGTATATACGACTTAAATGTAATTTGGATAATTTTTCACAAAGGAGTGAACGACAATACGATGAATAGACCATCCGTTAGAACGGGGAATATTACCACGGATGTTGACACCTGGCAGTGACAGTCGTCCAGTGACAGTGTCACTAACACGCGACACGCTTCGGTCGGCGCGTGCACTGGGTACATTCAAACTTCGAACACGTGCACGTACACGTGTGTGCGAGCGAATTTTCTGTCATCACCTAACCGAGCCAACTCGGGAGAATTGCCGTTAGAGAAGGTCGCCTCGTAAAAAATGCTGATCGCCGATGGCAAGAATTTGACGATTCCGATCAGTGTCAGTTTGCTAGTCATCGACGCTTCAATGATCGCATTATAGACAGGTTCCCAGCACCGCGAACCATCAATTTCCTGAGCTTGCTATGCACAATAATCGTGTATTATTACACGCTCCGTAGCCGAATGATCTGCAGAAACGGCCATATCGGGTATAATACCGATACGACTTTGTTACACGCTCGCTGAACGTTCCCAGGAAGCTTACATTGCTTCGAAGAAGCGTATAGTAGGCACGAATCATAATTCAAAGAACTTCCAATTAATTAAAAATTTCATAACTTATTACATAAATATGTACTTTTAAAATATTTATGATCAGCATCTAAACTTATCAAAGTTTTACTTTAAATAAATCAAGATGTCTAAGCGGTCATTGAAGATTTCCATGACCGCTATACACTTCTTTAGATAAAAAAGGACAGAAAATGTCATGGAATTTTGTGACTTTTCTGGAATTTCGTTAAATTGTTAAAAAATGACATTTTTTATCCTTTTTTTATCTAAAGGAGTGTATAGCGGTCATGGAATTCAGGTTTCGACCGCTAGACACCCTGTAAATGTATTATAATTTATAAAATTTAGCAAAACTCATAATTGTGCCTTAAAATTGATCAGCATCAATGAAGATAAAGTAAATGTATTACCCTTGCCACTCTTCTTGGGTAATATCCCGCCGTAAGCCGAGTCTTTCCACTTTAAATTCAGGTTTTGACGATCGATTGGCTGGCTTTGCAGTCACGATATACCATTACCATGCTACCGCGTTAAGAACTGGACGACTTACGCGAGCACGAGCTTTAGGAGTTAATGCGACGCGAAAAGCTTTGTAATGCAATAACGACAGCAGCTATGTAGCGTGAGACTGTAGGTCAAGAAATTACGAGCTTTCGAAGTGTGAGCGCAACTTATTCAGATTAGCCTCTTAAAATTACACCTGAAACAGCTGTATTGCTTATATATACAACAAGACGTACATACATATAAACTCTTTTGACTACACATTTTTCCAATGTATAATGTATGTATAATCTCTCTTGATATATTTTATTTCTGTGACGTTAATATAAATTTGGGTCTTGCCGTTGAACGACGGAAATATTTTAGATTAATTGTGTAAGAGCTTCTAAAGAGATATAATGTAAAAATCCAATTAGATTTATGGAAGATTATTTACTTGTATGTATTATATTTGTTTTCTTGTATTTCAACTAACATATTAAACTTTAGTAACTCGGTGTTATTTATTATTATGCTTTACGCTCAAATCCCAGGATGGTGTATACGTGCGTACTCTTTTCCTGGAAAATTAAGTTATAAATAAAAGTATTATACTCGCGTGTGCAAATAGGAGAAAGATTTACGGAACATGAATAATCGCATATAGTGGAAGAATAGTTTGCATGCTCAAGGTACTTTGTTCGCGGTAATATTCGGCCCCTAGATCACTTTAACTTGTGTACACATACAATTTAAAGACAACATAAACCGCGCTTTTTACAAACAATCAATTATTCCTACGAGGTACATTCTATCTAGATAACCGACAGTTGCAACCTTGCCAAGAAACTCGAACATTCTCGCGACAACGAGAATCCTTATTCGTAACCGTAGATGCATCCGCTTATGCTTATACAGACAGTTTCATATTACTTTTAAATACCCTTCCAATTACAAATATTAATAATTAAATTAGAAAATTTACAGTTACTACAATAACGCACGTCATCTGTATATTACAGATGATGATAAAATGTCGCAAAAATATCTAAAAATTATGCCAGAAAGCCAATTTTTATGGATACTTTAGATGTCTCTTAAATTTTTATATTATTTAGATTGAATACTAAAAGAGAATTCGAAAGTTCAGAACTATAATAGTACTGTAACAATAGATAAAACTTCGATTTAATTTGCGGATCTTCAAGAAAGATTTAAATGCCAAAATATTTAATGTTTACAAATGCAAAATCACAATAGATGATAATATCTAATTAAATTTCTTACACAAAAATACTTCTAAATTCAATAAAATATTTATAATTAAAAGCACATTCGCGGTAATTTGAAACACCGTATAAAGCGGATAGTGTAGTTTTCACCCGAGAGGATTGCCAAGCTTTTCCTCCTGGACAATTCAGCTCGGTGCATAATGCTCCGATTGCAACGTACAATCGTGGTAGCGAACGACGAGCGAGTGTTGCGAAATGGTTAAACGAACTATACGTATAGATATACCTAAAGGCGATAGTACAAAGTAACAAATCACCGGCAAAGGATGCACCTCCGGTCTCCATATAGCGGTTTTCTTTATCGTCGAAACCACACACCGCGTAAAAAGCGCTTCTTTATAGCGACAGAACGACGACGAAGGAAAATAAATGCATGTGCAGTATGATAACAAAATTTGAAATAGACATGCAACTTGGATAACATCTAATCTCATAAATAATAATTTTTAGATTTGTCCATGATAATGACAACGCGCATTTTGATTAGCATGTGTTCTTTTTTCTTTATGGTAATGGAACTTGCCAAAAACTATTCATTGAAATTATACCGGTTTCAACTCAACACGAATATATCTTATACATATCAAACTGCATTGCATATCTCATAGGTCTCGTTGGATCTCGCAAAGTATGGTATTCGTCGCCTTTCGTCGGAGGTATGCCGATGCATTAACGAGAACGGCGTCTGTCTGAAAATCGTTTATGACTACGGAAACGCCGTACTAAGTTTTATTTAAGACGCAACACGCGAGAGCATTCCATTAATTCCTGGCATTTCATCGACCCAACTTCCGTCCTTTCGGCGTTGACTAAAGTCAGAGTGACGTTACGTTTTCATCTGGAAGCTCGGAACAGCGTATTCCGCAAGTCCCAGAAACTTGAGATAGAAACGAGGTCGACCGATTAGAATCTTGTCGAACAAGTTGGGAAAATGGTGAGGCTCGATTATGAGTAGATGCGTGAAAATTATAGACGGAAAAGCGTTTAATGTTCTCCATGATAAAACGTATACTCATATTAGAAACTTTTATATTATGTATTGCGTAAATTTTATTTAAATATAACCGATGCAATGGCCGAATTAAAAGAATTTTCTCTAGAAAGAAGCGTAGTATTTTCTGATTAATTATACAACATCATATTGTTATTATTTCAGTTACATTTCGAGTACATTTTCATTACCCATAACGTTGATATATATTATTTTTAATTAAATGGTACGTAGATATGAATTTCTTTTATAATACATAAAATGTTACAATACAATGCTCTCAATTAAAAAATTAATATAGCAAAGCCAAACTGTATCCATTTTATTTACTCTGGTAATTGAATATTATTGAATATATATTTTAAACATATGATAGTTATTGTTTAAGTTTCTTTTGATATATAAAATAAAGCATTGTTATGTGAAAGCAAAGTATAAATACACACCCATATCTTTGGCTACGTATGTTATTCAAAAATACAACTGGCGACAAAACATCTAAAAGATCGCGATGTAAAATGTGTCAATTTTTTCGCGACACCAGCTTTCGTGAAATTTAAATAATTTATTATGGAATATTGGTATAGATGTTTTGGTATATCACCAACGAAACGAGCTTGTTATAATGTACTGCACGCGGGAAAGCACTCCACTATTTAGAACGTTTCAGTGCACGTAACTGCTAAATAAACTACTAAAGTTTAAACCCCAGTTGCGGTTCGACTTGGCCCTGAGGCGTATCTGGGTTAATCGACGTCGATGAAATTCTGAAACGAAGTTACGAGTGCTGCGGTCGAGCGCGATCGTTTTGCCATCGGTAAAATTCGTAGACAGGCTGCGTTTATTTCGCTAGAAATAGGATAGCTAAACAATCGGCATTCAAAAGAATTTTACTCTCTATGCGGAACGATCTGTTAACTACATAACATTTATAACTAAAAATATAAAAAGATATAATGTATGTGTATATGTAGGCATAAATTTTATGAATAACATGACACGTATGTGTACAGCTTTAATAAATAATATTTTTGTCTTCTATAAAAATTAAATATTATATTTATCAATTTGCTGTATTATTTTCTGGACCAACCGTGACTGTCATACTAAAAGCCTGTTTCAGTCAGATCACTGAATAAAAGGACAAATAAATCTCATCTATTGTATGTTTTACTGTTCAAGCTCAATAAAATCGGTTTTACAGTTCAAGCTAGTAACTGAGATTCAACCTCGTGACCCTCGCCGCTTGCTCCTATGATCCACTATTTGTCTTTTTTACTATTCACAGTTTTTGGTTTTTGATGTGAAATATTTTCAATCAATGACCTTTTGCCGACTTTATCATCGATTGCGGACTGTCCGCCGGAACAACGTACAAGAGACGAGCGATTTATCAATTTTCAGGCCGACTGTTCCGCAGTATAAAATATCATCCACTCGTTTGCTCCTCCCTTTCGGATAGCTCGTGCGATCGCCCAGGGCTACCCGCGGGATAATAATTATTATTTCACGCGGTTAACGAACGAATTGTGTCACGAGCAATGCCCGAACACGTTCCGGTCGGGAGGGGGAGAGAAAGAGAGAGAGAGAGAGAGCGCGGGTGGATGTTACGAGAACGAAAAAAGAAAAATGCGCTACCTCGTAATTACCGTGGAACATGAAATTCGAAAATCCTGATTGGCATGCGTTCCCCTGGAAAGAGTCACGTTTGGTAAATTTTTGCAACCCGACCATCCCGAGCTCTATTTTCAATAACTTTTTTCCTTCCAATAGCTGATCCGGTCCTCCGATATTTATTATCGCGGAACTGAACGACACTTGCACTAGATATGTGATTTACTAGGCAGGGGGAAAAAAGTCACGATCGCGTACCGGAAATGTCATTTTCGTTTAAATGCCGAGTGTTGGAATGGTTTAATAATTCAATGAAATTGTCATTCAAACCAGTCAAGTGCAAGGCAAGCGTGACATACCGTGGCATTTTCCCCATTCTATTAATTGCCGCGTTGTATAAATTAAACGCGTAAGATGTAAATACGACGCAATAATTAAACGTATCATTGTACTTTTATTAAGCGAAATGAGATCGTTAATTATATTTACTTGACACAAAATCGTTCAAATCAATTATCATTGATCGCTAACCCGTTGACAGTCGCGCAATTACTATTTACTGGCAATCAACCGTCCTAAGCGACTATAAACGTTCAAACTAATTAGCAGTTCGTCAATCAATTCCTTTGACTTTCCTGAGAGAGTGTTCGGTATCTAATTAATTTTACATCTTACTTACAATTAATCCAATAATAAAGTTTAATACTTTGATTCACCAACGCGATTTACTTATGCTAAATCATGTTGTTTTTAAATATGCTGCTGCAAAATTTAGTAAATAACTTGATAATAGAGTTCTTTTAAATATGACTGTTTTATTTTATTTAATTTTACCTTCGTATATAAAAGCTCTGTTTAATTTTTTAAAATCCCCGTAAAGTTTCTATTATATTGTTTAAAATTTGCAGTAAGATGAAATTATTGAAACATAGGTCATATTGTTAATAATTTCAGACATCGAAAAAGAAATTGCTTATTTATGATTAAATCATCTTTTCTGTATGAAAGTGTAGTAATAAAAAGTATAAATGTATGTTGTGTACATGCATATATACACGTGTGAGTTGTCAACAATTATTTTGACGGTCAAGTTCCTTGTTACGTCCACCAAAGCTTTCGGCAAACAATCGGAAATAAAATTAATAACGATTGTTTGCCGACGTGTTAATATCGAAGGAAAATACGGGGAAGAGTAAATACACGTTGGAATTTCATTTTCTTCGCGCGCCTCCTTGGAAATCCCCGAGACGAGAAAGCAAGGTGGAAGATGAAACGAGCACGACATTGCGAGAAGAAAGCAGCGAAGGGGAAGGGTCACCAACTTGCCCCGCTTTCACAGTCTTTGTTTATCCTCTTCGGGGCGAACATTTTACAGTCGTCAAGTTGGTCAAGACCGCCTTCAACGGACTCGATTTTCGTTCGTTCTTTCTTCGAAAAGACCCGTTTACCGAAACCATCAACGATTGCTGACGATAAATGACACGTATAATTTTTAATTTATGCAAAGAACAACGAAATTTCTTCTACGAATTCTACGTTCCATTTTCTTGACTTATAGAAAGGCGCTCGACTCCCCACATTAGGTATTACTTCAGTAAGTCTGACAAACGTTCGGATATGGTCAGACATATGGTCGGTGCACTCGTGTATCATCGTATGAATCATAAGACGGATAAAGAAATAACGGTATATTCCATTCTCTTGACTACAGATTTCTTGCTACGGATTTTTATTCCCAGGACAGACTTAATATGCGGCTAACGTCAAATAATCAGTTCCCGGCAAGGAATAGAGGCGAAAGAAATTCAAGTATCAATCAATCAGGATTAAAATCCGGACCGACAGGAAATTCTTAACTCTTCGATACCTAATCTCCGTGCGTAAAGAGATAAAAATTTCTCTAATACCCTATAGACGCATGAGAAAGAATTAGAGAAAAATAATCTAGTCGGATGAAAAAGAATTACTATTACGTGACATAAGCCTATAGTCGGTATCTTTGAGCATTATGTGGGGTCCGGAGACCCCCCGTGGTGCACGCCGGGGCACCACGTGCAACACGAACGACAACAAACCGAGAAACACGCGTACCCGTCATCCCCTCGAATGCTGCGAGGAGAGCCAAAAATATATGCGTCCTGCTTAATAGCCGAAGATCGAGAACGACCCGCCTCCACTGTCGGTCCCCGGTCTGGGTCTTGTAACAAAAATTAATATAAGCGATAAGTCGTGCCTCGTACAGGAGTACCAGACACGTGCCTGCGGGCTTGCAAGATTTACATACCTGTATGGGAAGTGCACCTGCTCAACAAACGACTCATCTTCCGAACAATAAATCACGGTGTTTTTATAGACGTTATATATTACTTTCGAAACACAATCGAGATTATCTTTTTCGATATTCTCAATGAATCTTTTAGGTCTCATAATATTTTATCCCTATGGAATCAATTATGATGCTACTGATTTCTAACATGTGTAAATCATACATATGTTAAGCGGGACTTCATAGATGTGTGTATAAATTTTTAAATTACTTTTAAAAATGCGATAACAATGCTTTTTAAGTTTCTTCAGATTTAACTACATATAGCGAATAATATCACATTTATATTGTGTTAAATGACGCGCACGTGTTTGCATCCATATAAAGAAAGTTGGAAAAGATAAGTCCAGCTGGTCGAACGCTCGTTGGATACACACGCATACAGGCGAAGAACTCAGGCGAACTCACACGCACGGACATGCCATGTAAACCAGACAAAACCTGCTCAGGTTGGTGCTGTCATCCAACATGCCAGATATAATGTTCGCTAATGATGCAACGCGTACAAAGGCATCACGGAATTCCGTGTCGTGAAGGCAAGCCGTGATTTATACCCAATTACCGACGAATTCAGACCCACATCGTGGAAAAAAGGCAAATCCTACGGAAAAGCCGGAGATTTAGCAGCCAATCAGTTTCGCTTTCGTAGCTGTCGGGGGACATACGTGTAGCAGTCAATCTTCCTTACGTTTCAAGCTATCGATAATTTTGTATGGAAAGATCACGCGCGCGCAGAACGTCATAATACTTGCTAATCATGCAATAATCTACTAATTTGAAACGATCGGAAATGATTTAACGAGAGAAAACATGCAAACTAGAAAAATTACAAACATTTATATTGATTTCAATCTTATTAAAACAAACAAACAAACAAACAAATATATTCTTTCTATTAGAAAATGCATATACGTTTTTACGAACAAAATGTGAACTGTGAAAATGCCAGACTTCGTTGTGAAATTTTGATACTACAGACGTATTATTTCAATATGCTTTATTTCCTACGGCGCGGGCGATGTCCATACAATTTCAAAGCAGTTATATATTTAGCAGCTTGATTCCTCTGTTACGAATGTTCCGCCCAAAAAAGATATCGTGATACATCGTCGATGATATGGATGACTTGCTGGTAGAGGATGCATTAGGCAGATGCATTTATGCATCGTGTCGTCTCACATTGTTTTGCTCTTGTGCATATTCAGCAGCGTACACTGAGTATTCAAATCTCTCCATTTCGTTCATGTTTAATTAAACACCTCTTATATTTTTGCAATGGCGTATACATTCCACGCATTTTTTCACATATTATGTAATGATAAGTATATAAGTGATAAATACATAATATGTATTTTTTGCTCGTCTCTTTTCATATTTTTTGTTTATTAAAATCTCTTACGTATAAAGGAACAAATGCATCGCTATTTGTAATACGGAATGCAAATGTACTATAAATAAATATTGCACTAATTAAATATCTCGCGATGGATCTTTAAGACCGTTGTTTATAAAAGCTCTCGAGATTAACATGAGCGGCCTCAATAAAAGAGCAGAGAATAGTGAATGTTGCCTCATCATGAAGAAAAAAAAAGTAACGGCCTGACCTCATCTACTCGGCTAGTACTCGTTATGTCCAACTAAATTTTTCAACGTGGTTGCGGTGAATAGGGGATACCTTCTATCTCCCTAGCTGCCTCTTGCCACGCCAAAGTCAGATAGTCGGGAGTGGTCGGAGTTGTTGCCAGCAATGTTAGTTGTCGAAAGAAAAACATCTTGCATGCATAGTGCACGCACACGTCCTACACAGGCTCCGCTTTCGGCAACATGGTAGTATTAGTTTCGGTTTACTGAAACGCCTCAACCACACTTTTAAATCTTTGACCCGTTTTTATATTTCTATTTTCTCTTCTTTCTCTTCATTATTTTAAGTTGCTCCGGCAGCAAAGATACGGGAATAGATGGTCTGGTTTTCCAACATTAAAATATAAATTTGGTATATAGATTTTAATAACGCGCGTTGGTTCTTTCTTATTAGAAATTTACTTGTTTTTCAAAACATTACTTATTGTAATTAATAATTACGCATTCTGCGTATTATCAATAAGTTAAAAGTTGATCATAAAAAGATATTCAATTTCTATGCACATATTACATGTGACAAACATGAAATAAAAAATTTATTGCTCTATATATGTATATAGTATCTGATACGAACGCAGATTACGCTGACATGTTTTTTTTTACTTAACCGTTGACATTTTTCGCTACGATTATTATCAAACAAAGTTCAAGTAAATTCGGGTGACAAAGGAAGCGTTCGTAAAAATTGCTTCATATAATAATTTCGCACGAAGTCGCGAGGGTGGCGAGTTGCACGTAGGGAAAAGGTGCACTTCATGGCAGTTACCCTCGAAATAACCCCTTTAAAAGTAACTGTCGCGACACCTGGTGCAAGTCACCCTCCATATCGAGACCCTTGCAATTTTCTTCGTGAAACGTCACGCCGTAACGTCACAAATGCGCAACACCGGGTCAACCAGCTGAATCATTTTAAATGCACGATTTAAGCAGAGAGGCTTGATAAACAAGCTACGATTCCGACGTCTTTCGGAAAAGACGAAAATATTATATGACGCGAGGAAACAAACCCGTGACCTCGCGATATTCCGAGAAGGTAATCTCACGATGGGAGCACTTTGGCGGGAACCAAAAATTTATCGCCTTGTCTGTAAGTGGATCGAAATCATTTTTTATAACCACCGTAAAGTTCGGCAACCAGAGGTTGCAGATAAATAGGGGCGAAAGAGCTTTATGTCAAATTTTATGTGCGCACTTGAAAAACTGCTATAGGCGGTAACCGAATTACAATTTTTACTACTGCCTAAATAATTTTTACTGTGCGTCTCGCGCATCAATAATACGACCGAGGTAAGTATTAAATTTTAAATTGACACGTGGCTACTGAAATACATTGGCGGACAGTGATATACGTGCTGTGTCGTATCTCCTTTACAATTTGTCTTCTCGCGTATGTCGTGACGTACATTCCTTTTCCAGACATTTCAGTTGTCTTGAATTGCCGAACGACTTTTGTCTCTTGAAAATATTTGTCGTAAAACAAATTTTTTTTTAATTGTCTCACACATGGATAGAATTATTTGACAAAACTGGAAAAGTGATTTGAAGAAACCGAGGTTCGGTTAAGGTAAGTCAAGACACATTTATTCCAAATAAAATGTACTCATTAAATATCGTAAAAAATTAAATGCAAACATTTTGCTGAAATAAGTATCATAATGTAAAAATGTACAATAAATGATTTAATGCAATTCATAAATAATGAATAATGATAATATAGAATAACTATAGAAAAACTATATAAAGCTGTTATTTATATGACGTTTTTTAATTTAAAAAGAAAATAATAAATTGACACTTGAAAAAATCCAGCAAGCAGGATTGATGCGCTTATGGGCCAAGGAAATACGAGTCTGTGAAGTTTCGTCGCGCTTTGATAGAGAAAGAGGAAGACAAAGATATTCTGATGGACGTGGAAACGGGAATTTGCGAAGGGAAAAAGCGCTAGTGCACAGTTTGCCTCGTAGTACCCCGTCATTTCCCGTTTATACGGTCGCGTGTAAGCGATACTCGACGAAGGAGAGCGAGATTCCGCGTTTACCCGGCGCGGCTTTAACGTTCCACGTAAGACGATACGTATACACCAAGTCGATATAAACCCGGCACTTTGTGTGTATATAGTATACGCTCCAACTACGTGGAGTTTATCTCCCGCGAGATCCGCAGTTTTCGTGCCGCTACGAGAGGTCAATCGGTCCTCAGGGAAGCCGGGTAAAGATTTTCCGGCATAAATGAAAAGTAAAGTAATCTCGATTAAACGTTCCAGCTGTATTCTATATTCGCGCTGCCATTTGGTACAGCTATATTCGAACGCACCGAACAATTGGACTTATATCAATAAGAACTGATACCGCAGTGCGACGAAACTGAATTCGTTCTAATTTCATCATTAATGTTAGTTTAACTTGAAATCCAGCTTCAAATTTAATACTTTATCGATAATTTATGTCTGTTAAAAGTTCCGATTTCTCATCATTAGCAAGAGTCCGATTAAAAATGTATGAATTCTTTATCTTTAATTCCGATAAGGAAGATCTCATATATACAATTTTAGCTATGACCATGGTTTCGGATTCGTTAGGCTCAGATGAGACATTTCAAAACGGTAAATTTATTACTTAATATTATAATTAGTTTTATTTTATAATTAAAGTTAATATTTATAATATTTCGATTATACGGTTTGATATATTGACAGTAATCTATTTCGTTCACTTGTATGTCAATTAACAGCTACCAGAAATAACTCCAAAAGAAAACTTCGATTGCATTTTAAAGTATCGCGATAAATCGAAGTATCTTAGCAATTTAAATCCGGCATATAGCGTGTGTATGCAGTTGAAGTCGGGTTTATCTTCCGCGAGATCCAGGATTTTCTACGAACAACGAATCGGCTAAGGTTTACTCGTCACGTAGTGAATATTTTTCAACGGCGTGAAGATCTTACCAGGACGAACGTAAACGGGAAACGATTGCGATCGCCCCAGTTCATTCCTGATCGATCATGCAGACACTGAAACATGTACGAGGGAGGGATTCAACAAGAGAATTATATATAGTTTGCACAAAATATATACGTATGTTGTAACATTTAAATAAACTTGCATAAGTATGAAACCAAATTGTATCCAATATATTCGACGGTTAATTAGAAACATTTGAGAAAAGTTTATATTTTTCCGAAAAATGTAGATAGTGTACTATTTAAATCAATTTTCTACTTTTACCCATAAATAAAATAAATCACTTTTAATGACATATTATGCAAATGTCGAGCACACATATATCTCTGTAAAAAAGTTACATAGAACATAGTACGATTATGACCTAGAAATAATGATGATGTGCCAAGCAAAAGTTTTTATAAACTGTGTAAATATAGTAGAAGCTACATGTCGCTCTGAAAAACAGTCCGTCAAAGTTTTGTCATTAACGTTTTGAGAGAACACGGCATTCGCGAGACCTGATTATACGTCACTATATAATTACGTCAAAGCGGAGGAAATACTTTCGGGTTTCGTTAAAGCAATACCACCCATCACGAAAACTCCTTAATGCGGTGTAATATGAAACTCTCTCTCTCTCTCTGACCGTAACGGCGCGGCGGCGGTGCATCGAGTTGCTCTGAGCGTAGAGATGTCACCTAATCTCTCCCCCTTTTCGCTCAATCGTCGTGCTTCGAATTACAGTTGACGAATATCCGCCGTAAATTTCGATGATGTAGGTTTTAGGCATCGGTAACCCTTTCCCGCGATATGTTCTCGTAAATGACAGCGATAAGTGTCGACGGACGTCTCAGTTCTATTTCTTCTAGGTTTTATGGTTTCGAGCTCGTTTGCTTACGGTCGGTTACTGGATAACCCATGACTTATAGATTCCCCGCTAAAACCGACGTTATTCGAAAAAAGCGTTCAACATGGCACGATCTCCGACCTTCGTCGGTTAACTCAGGACGCCGACTCTTTCTTTCTCTCTGTCTCTCTCTCTCTGTAAAACGGGAAACTTTTAATAATATATTTACAGCGGTCCTCGAAACGCGCCGGGTTCATAAGACGTCACGTAATCCAATGCCGTTTACTCCGCCGCTGGTTTTACGACCGCAAGCAGCCGTGTAACAAGTCCGGATTACCGAATGCCCGAATGCCTGAGTCAGTATATACTGCTAAAATGTATGATAAGCTGATCATTTATGCCTGACACGAAGTGCTTAGTGTCATTTTACATAATTTTATTCTACATACATGTACAGGTGTACACATGTAGGTATATCGTTTTTCACGTATTGCTGTCCATTCTCTCTAAATCTGAATCAGTGAATAGTCACTGATATCAGTGACTATTCACATGAAATCCTATTTGTGCGAAATATCACGTAACTAATCCGATTACTTCTGTGAATCTATGAATTTCTTTGACTTTTTGCTATCGCTCAAGGTAAATCCCACAAGAGTCAAATCGCGGCGCCAGCACGCGCTTAAATTTAACTCGTTATCCTAAACTACGAGGCTCAGTGGAATAAGGTGTGCGCTTGACAGGCTCGTTGAAGCATGCCCATGCCGTGGCAAGTACCGATATAACGTCGAGCGAGCGCCCCGAGACTTGATGGACATGAACGGGAAGTGCATCGTCGCGGAATACGTGTGTTTCGTCGTGCGAGGGATACGATTATCTACGTTTATGGATGCCTTGGCCGTATAATACGCCAGTAAAGTTATTGCGGGCTCCAGCTCCGGCTGTGTGACATTCCCTCCTGATGAGGGATTATCGCGCGCGCGATTGTGGCGTTAAGGTGTGTATCTGACGATTTAAGGTCGGCGTCGGAGGATCTGCTTCATGATGACGTTTGCGGAATGTCTCCGGACGAAGATACCGGTCGAAGCCGCGCGTCAAAAGGTCGTCATACGTTATACTCCGCGCGGATCATTCTCATAAAATCATACTGCATTAATTTAATGATATCGCGGATTACGTGATTTCTTCGAATGTCCGAAGTAATAACGTTTCAGTATTTTAACAAAAAAAAAATCTTCTAAATACAGTCATGATATGTCTATATAACGTTGTTCACTTAATACAAAAAGAACGCAACTTTGTACGGTATTAATTAATTATACCAAATCTGAAAAGAATCCTTTTAGGAAAAACAAAGTGCATTTAATGGGAATCGTGATGTTTGAAATAATCTGGCATCGAGAATACTTATGATTACAATCTGGTCTTTACAAGGACGACCCGTATACGCTCAAGAGTATATCTCGTTCATCCATATATGCGCTGGCTAAAGACCGTGAAAAGTCCCGAAGCGATCGCATCACCTGCCGCACGTTATAGCTACACCTGGCAGCAAACGTCTAAATAAGTCTGTTAATCCTCCAAAGACTGCCTCGAACGGAATCATATACGGCGTATTAACGTTTACATCTGCAGACATTCTCACGCTACATCCAAGGGCATTCTCATTCTTTGTTTTAAATGTAAAAAAATTTATCTGAATAATTCAACTTCTCTTTTATGAAAAATATTTTGAGTCTGTTGCAAGATGATCAATAAAGTGATAGATTTAATTAATAAATTAATGGCATTTTAATATAATATCCAATTTCTTTTTATGCGATCTATTATTTTCTCATCTTTTTATTCCGTTGTTCATGAAACTCTGTTACACATAATATTCGCACATGCACACTTATAATCATATAATAGAATAGCATATGTACTTATAATCATATAATAGAATGGCTTTTCTCGTCGATGTAACAGTCATACCGAGTCGCGATCCTAGAGAGAGAAGCGTATCCTTCGACTATCTCCCAGTATATTTGCCGAGAATATCGATACCTATCGGCATTTACGCCACCCGTCTGACACCGGTGAACGTGCCTTTGGCAATCTCGGCGGTACACGACCGGCATTATTGACTCGGATAGGACGTGCACTTCTGCCTCGAAGATCGACCTAATTTGTCGCGTTAGTACCACGGAATCCCTAGCTACTATTGCACGATGACATTCGCAGAATGCAGCCTAATGATTGTTATAATTATCAAATTACACTGATGCATTTTGACCTACAAACATACCTTCCGTATAATCAAACGATATTCCGATATAAGCTTTGTATTGTGCCATATAATCGAAAGATGAAATGTAATTTAACAATCACATGCTTGTGCGTTAAGAAGTTATCACGTAACGCTAAAATCAAACTACTTTTATACAAGTATGGAAACTTGCAATTTCGAAAGGAGGCTAAGAATTGATATTAAAGGAATGAAGAGCTGTTGTATGGAAAAGCTCTCCATGCAACCTCTGTCCAATTGTTTTTATCAGTAGTAAACTGCCTGCCTATATAAAGATCTCAACGAAATGCTTTCGCGCAATCTTGTAGCGCGCGATCGACGGTTATTAACTTTTAATAACGTTTGAAAGTACATCAGCAACGTATCGCGTCCGACTCGCGCGCTAGTTCGAGTGCTCGCAACAACCTACATTATCCACGTGTACTTTACACGCGCGTTTACAGCGCGTACAGTTGTGTGTACTCTGCGTTATCTTGCACTCACGTTAACCCACCTGGTGCATTGAGCGTGTGCGCGCGTGCTAGACTACTTATCTACTTTGATGTATCACTCCGGAAACTCCGCGCGCGAGCTTACTCTTCCCTCGATCCCTTCCTCTCACCCTTCGCAACCACCTCGTTTTCTGGTGGTTACAAGAGCCGCGCCAATGGCGGCAGGAAATTCGCGAAACTTCACTTTCGAAAGTTATGCGTCCGCAGCACTTTGCGGTTCATCGAGTGCCGCAAGTGGAGATAATTTCGGACGAATTTCTATGAATTTACGCGGCGGAATTAAAGCGACTCTGACGAGTAAAACCTGTACGCTTAACACATCGGCTGCCAACTGAATTCGGTCGAAACTCAATAATATTTACGAGGCGATAAGTCGACGGAAGTTTATCGAAGAGCATAACTGCAAAATTATGCTCGAAGCGATCTTTATCGAGCCATAATATTTTTAAGCGCTGTGTTACGGAATGTTACGAGTAAACGCGCGATATATAGGACCTGTTATAAAATATCTGTTATAAAACATCAACTTTATATCGTTATTATATAGCAGTTGCCAGTTATCATGTTAAAATTTCATTATATTGGTATGAAAATTAAATTCATCTGATTTCGTAAAGCATTTAAGATGCGATATCTCAATATAAAATGTCGAGTTTTTTGAACTAGCTTCGTACGGTATTTCTTGCTGCGCACGTAGCTGTACTATTAATTTATGCTAACGTCGTATCGAACCGTGATATCTAATATCGACATTATTCTGTCATCATGTGTTTATGCTGCCGTTCTCATAACGACAAGTAAATTCAATCGCGATCGTGCATAATAGATGCCTGCCTGCACTTATACTTGTAAACGTGGATATGCGATCTTTCCGCAAGAGTCACCCTACCTACCGCGCGATCAAGGTTGAAACCAGATCATATTGCACTTCTCCGACAAGTATTGCGCATGCCCTTGACATTTTTTAAGGAAATTCTACGCGCTTCCTTGTGATCGGATGACACGGTCGGCTTTCCGATCAGGAAAACATTCAGGAGTAACGGAACGAGTTAGCGGAGTGAATCGCTCGCGAAGAATGAAACGGAAAAAACAAGACAGATCGGGAAGACCGAAGGAAAGAAACCCCTCATCATCGACAACTTATATAAATCGCAATTACAGCCGATATGAAAGTTTTCACCTACCTCCGCCCTATGGAACACAAACTTGTCAATTAATAATTAATGGAATTTCTCGTAATCGACGACGCGACGGGAGTTCCAGTTTGCTGTTGATTCAGCTTTTATTTAATTTTATCCAGACAATTAATATCTAACCACCAATCTCGCCGATTTTCCGTACAATTATATGATACTGATTCAAAACAGAAAAGGAAGATTTCAATCACATCTATCATTCGAGTTATTTAAGTCATCATTCTCGTCACTCCATTACTTCTCTTCTCACGTGAAATTCGCGCTGCTTTGCGCTGGGTAGCCGATAAGCGATCCTTTTCCGCCTTTGCTCGACCGCACGAGGATTTTCCCCGTAGATGCTACGGCGCTACTTCGCCGTACAAAGGAAGAAGAAGCGATATCTTCGTAATGCGGCTGCTCCTCCCCGTCTCATCTTCCTCCGTCCTGTTCCAGCGTCATCATTTATTCGAGGTGCCTATTTACGCGCGAGCCTTCAAAGCCGCTTTCACGAGATAACCCTAGCTCGCTCGAGCGAGATAACGTCAAAGTGGTCTTCCGCTGAGGGATACCGCGGTCGAGAGAGAACCGATTGAAATAGCCACTGTATGTGTGTGTGTGTATGTGTGAGCGCGCGTGCGCGTGCGAGCATGCGTGTGTGTGATGTATGTGCAAAAGAGTGATTATTTTTCGAGGATGAACGATCAAAACGATCGGAAACGGCGTCAATGAGAAAATAAACGTCAATCTTGAAAGGTCTGACCGACACGACATGAAACATTGACCGAGTCTTTGTAGTTCGCACGAGAAATTTGCTTCAACTTTTACGAAAGGGGACACAATTCGACCTGTGTCGCAAATGACCATACGTCTTGGACGTCGTCGAGTAAAACGTATTCGCGAATAGCTAGGCGGTCACTACGAAATGAACAAAGTTTTCTCCAAGAGAAATTGCGACCAGACTATGTACCGGTGAAATATGTTTTCTAGTTCAACGGGTTGCTGCTAAATATTTAAGCGTGCAATCGGTTATGCATGCGTAAATTTAATACACTTATTTCAATGAATTGGAACAAAGTATGTTAAATATATGAACATAAAGTTAATTAATTTCAGTGTTAAAATAATAAATAACAGCAAACTATAATGTAATAATAAATATATAAAAGTTTTAAAGGATGATATTAATACGAACGTTCGCGGAACTTGATTAAAATTTATTTTTGTATGATAACTGTCCAACACACACGCGATACTTTGAGGGTTTAAGAACGTAGACATACTTCAAAGGAAGGGTGTGCATATTCGAATACGGCTAGGAAACTGTTTTAATGGAAGAACGATCAAAACGAATCGGCGCATCGAGAGGAACCATGATGAAAAGGCGAATGTCAAGTTCGAGAGAGGGAAATGTCGAGGCAAAAGAGCCACAACGAATTCACCGAAATTTCTTCAAGGAGCAGGAAGGGTCGACTCCATACTTCGGCAGCACGTGAATTTCATTGTGCCTAAAAGGAGGGATAGGATGTCAACGCGACATCACGTTTAGTGGAGCGCGTCAAAATGAACATCTGCAAGCAGAGCATTTTGCCAAATTTACGAGCTACTCGTGAATCGTTTCACGAGGGTACTAAATAAGGAAGGGCGACGTAATCGATCTGCTCCACGCGCGTGTACGTGCATAAGACACGCGAGAATGCTTTCAAAGGACGTAGGAATTTTTGGTAAAGGGTCCATAAAGAAACGTGATATAATCATGTCGAGACGAAGCAAGGAGAGAGGACTATAAATAGTATAAATGAATTTCATCGTTGGATCGAATATAAAGTCTTCGAGATTGACTATAAGTATAGACGACAAGAGACATATCTCAAATTTAATGATCGAAGTAATGTATGAAGCAAATCAAGTGGTAATCCAATAATTCAATTAATCAATCCAATAATTATGACTCGTATCGATTGATTATTTCAAGAAATGGATTGTTCGCGATGCGACGTGACGAAGAAAGATGGAGATAATGTGGAAAAACGTACAGACAGATGCAAAGATGTAAGCGTGACGCGTCACTTTATTACATAACCAAAATATACAAAAAGAAAGAAAACGACAAATTCACACGAGGTTTAGGATTAAAAAATTGCGCGTAGACCGAATAGTAAGTGTTTTGGATCGAATTCGTTTAGAGTTTCATTTTCGTTCACTGTTAAATTGTTCGCGATCGAAAGAAAATAAAGACTGACTGACGACTGAACGACTCAAGAAAGTTCCGGTATTTTTTATACCCACAATGTTCTAGAACATACCAGAGACCCCAGAGACTGCAACAGCGAGCAGAAACAATAGATCTATTGGCTTCTCAGAATTGTTATGGATGGTTGGACTAATTGTAAGTTCATGATGTACCGCGAGCATTGCAAAATAACGGTTTAGCTTTGATCCTATCTATGTTTAAAATCATCAAGTTTTCAAAACAATCGTTCGACGAAGCACCTCCGAGAAAGGCTCAAGTTTCGGTACGACCGACGCACAGGTTGAAGTTAAGAAGAAAATCGATAAAACGTCGCGGTATCTGCTATGAATTTATCGCTATTATTAGGCTATCCGCTATCATAATTTCGAACATGGATAATGCTGCAAATATTCTAGCTAAAATTTAACGTGTTTATCATTTATAATTTATAAATTTTTCTGCAATGATAAATATCGCGATGAAATTTTCAAATATATACTCGTGCGTATCTAACCTTGACGCGTAAGCGGGAGAAATCTTGACAGCTACATAAAGGAAGAGAGAGACAGAGAGAAAGCGAGAGGGAGAAAGAGGGAGCGAGAGAGAGCGTGTTGGTAGAATACGTCAGAGTGACGTACGAAGCATAAGGGCAAGGGAGACGAGGAGAGTCTTCAGAGCGCGAACATGCCGAGGGAACTCGCGGAACGGCCGTGCTCGGTAATCCATCACTTGCTGTCTATGCCAGTTCCGTGGCAGGCGCCCCGGGCTAAACCAATCCATGCATTTCATTCCGGTGACTTCACTCGAACCCGCCATTTTTCATCACACGGCGTGGCTGCATCATCATTTTCTGATACGAAGCGTATACCGACCTATCGCGCCGACCGGCACCTCCTCCGGCGACTCGTCCGCGGAAACGCAGCCATTCTCCCGTCTATGACGATAACGAGAAGAAGTACTCAAGGTCTGTTGTGAGCGATATATCGCGATCGCGATTTGCATCACCAATTAATATCTCATCGATCGCTTGTGTATAACTCAATTAAGTATGATGAAAACATGTTTGATATTATAAGTTTAAGAAACTTATTAATTCTAAATATTATCTTTTATATTCGTATATTATTCTAGTATGCTACATGAAACACGATGGTACAATAGAAAAGTATTTTCTCGTTTCCTATTTCGAGATGTGTTGTTGTACAGAGATCTCGGAATCTCGGTACATTAGAACAAAGACTGTCTCTGCCGGTGACTCAAAGTTCCCGAAATCATGGCGAATCGACACCGTGTAATACCTTAAAGAGTACTTCTTCCCTCGGAGTCTCTCTTCCGCGCGGCTCGAGGCCGAACTTTCGCAAGAGTTGCGATCCATCATCGGAATGGCCCCTCGAGAAACCCGTTGCGACGAACTTCCGGTCACTACGCCCGACTCTGTTCGAAAATACGTGGACTCGCTACGAAGAAAAGTCGTCCCGGTACCTAACTCTTTCTCCCGTATTTTGTCTCGCGCGGCTTTGTTTCTCGTCGTCTATGGCGCAACGCTGCCTACTTCGGAACGTTTTCAGTTCGTATAGCGAAAATAAAGGCTGAAAGCAAACGCATCTGGAAAATCGACAACAGCTGCATTCGTTGGTAACTTCATGTACAAGTAAACATAGTAAATAAATAACCAGTAGTTTCTACAAAAATGTGAACAAGAATGGTTATTGTGTCTCAATTAATACGTCTGAATTTTACCATTTGCTTTGTTTGTTTACCCTGTTGCGCATCGTTAATATCTCTGAGACTCTAAACAAAAAAGTTTTTTTTTCTAAAAACTATATATTTAAATATTTCCACATACACATACCGGTAACAGCATTTTTTCAACTAAATTTCGCATTCTACAACACGATATGTGTATTTTTTTTCCATAAACTACATATCTGAGATGAAATTTGACATGTTGCTACAAAACGTGATGCAACAAACCGCTAAAATAAACTACACAACTAATTCCACTGAAGTCAATGTGCTGGTATCTTTTGTTCTTTCTCTACATATACAACAATATTATAAAAAAAAGTACCATAACTCTCCATATTGCAGATCTTTTTATACTAAATTATAATTATGACGACTATCATTCTGAGATTACGTTTGCTGTTTCTTTCTAAGCAAAACAAATTTAAAGCAAGCAACTGAATAAATCTTTCGTTACGCATACAGAGCGTCATTTCGATCTTCGTTCACCGAGACATCCGAGTATCGCGAGCGAAATAAATTTTGTCGTTTACGTTTCGCGACGGAACCATAATGCAAACCATCCGTTCCAGCCATTCCGCGTCTGTCACGCTCTTCCGCGCGCGCCACGACAAATCCAGTAATTAAATCCGACTCCGCGAAGCGAGCCAAAGTAAATGAGCGATGTCGGTACCGCACTGGCTGTCTTTAGGGCTGTCGGTGTCGCTACCGCCGATTTTCTGGTGGCATTGGCAGTGAACGCAGCCAAACGGGAATACAGGAAACGGACGGCAGTGACGAGAAAGAGAGAGGAGGGAAAGAGGAGAGCAAGCTAGGGGGAGAGAGCAGAAAGAGCAACCTGAACGCATGAGCTATGCTCTACTACGTGGCTGCACAGACATCGCGTAAATGTTGCCGCGTCAAGGGCTCAATTAGCGAGCGATAACGAACACTCCAAAGTAAACACGGCAACGAAGGGATCGGGTCAAACTCGCCTCAGCTTTCCTCGCAAAGCTCGACAAGCTCGACGAATGCTGCGGAAAATCACGTAGGTTTGTGCCGCTAAATGCGAGAACTCGCTAAAAAAGATTTGCCCTATTGTCACTTCGCTACAGGAGAGATTTTAGATCAAATAAAGATAAAAACAAATTTTAGAGATAAAAAAAATGTATAAACTCGATGTAATAATATCTATAATAAAAATAAAAAATCAAACTCGACAATAGCTTGTTCGTTATTCTATATGTAAATTGTTTAATAATAATTGGTGATGTGACTGAATCTATATTTGTAAATTACAACTCACTTTCGAGGACATCTCCATTTCTAAATTATTTGCACGTTTGATGGACGCATCTGGATATAGTTATTTTCGAAAGTATTGAAAGTACATACGATTTGTTGAACGCATCGATAACAGCGGGAAACAGTCGTAGTTTCATGTGCGTTAATCGCGGTATATCTTGTTTTGTTTCAATTATTTATTAATTAAAACAAATACCCACGTGTGCGCTCAGCGCGATCGAAAGTAACTGAGTATGTGCACAACTAAATTGCATTTTAACCATAAATAATTTAAAAATAGAGCTGTTTTTAACAACATTCTTGTTATCTCCGTTAATTTCTTGCCATTAATGGATAAATATATTATAACAATTTTTCAAATATAAGAGCCCACATATATATCCGGATATATTTTACTTACTTAATAATCAAACATTTTCTTCATTATTCGTTACTCGACTATTTTAGGATCATATATTATTATGTTACTAAGCTAATACCTAATTTAGTATAGTTATACCTACGCTTTTATTTGCGCATAGTTACCTAAACATCATCAATTGAAGAGTTTATCAGCCATTCGCCCGTGGCATCGGTGAAGTGTTGGAGTGCTTCAACTTCGTACGAAAAGCGACGCGACCATCTACACAGGGCATCAATTAATCCGCGAGAACTTTACTGCCGCTTTAGTACGTTTACTAGCCTTGGTCAAGTAGTTGAGCTTGCGTGATAACTCCGTGCGACGAAAGCAGGACTTAAGTCCTTAAAGGGATTTAAGCGTAAGCTGATTAAACGTCGACGCGACCTTCGGACCTTCAAAGTCGATTGAACGTGAATAAGTGAGACGCAACAGTCGGTGTTTGACACATGCCGTCGTATTTCGCGACAATTAGAAACTAAATCATCCTCCGTGTTATTCACGCTGCATAATACATGCGTCTAATTTAATACGCGCGATTTGCTGATAGAAAAATTAATTAAAAAGTCTTTATGACTTTCGTTTTCTCTCTCCCTTCCTCTCTCTTTCTCTTTTCATACTTTCCAATATTTTCAATTTTAGATATCATGGGTGCCGAAAAGACCTATCGACACGTATCGTTCGCAGTAAAAACGTAACGCATTCCATATTTACGTACGAAGCTCGCGTATTTCACCTGTTATTGTTTTCTTTATGCGCTTCGAAATGCCAGCGCATCTGTTTTACGAGTTATCCGTAAACGTTCCGAGTTTAAAGGCACGTATCCAGACGCTTTCGAAACTTCCGCCCGCATTCTGTCCTTTCCCGCGGCGCAACGCGGCTCTAGGAGATGCCGGCAGTGTCTATAAAAGAATGGAGAAAAGGAGTTCATCGTGGCGTTCTCGTCCGCGCGTCTCTAACGAACGCGCGCGAGAAAAGTAGCGGCGGTCCTTTCTTGGTGCACGCCCAGGCTTGGGCTCGCTCTCTCCGGTAACGCTCTCTGCAACGTGGAACATTATTAAGCCGCGTCTCTTTTCTCTGGACTTTGAGACGAGCCCGGGCGTGCGTTTACCATTCGCAGCCCATGATAAATTGTGCATGGCGGAACATTTTAACGGCCTCGTTTCTTTCTGCGTTTAAGTACCGCGCAAAAAGAGCGCGGAGAAATTCACGAGAGAGGAATGGAAGGGAATGGCGGTGGCGGCGACGACAGCGGCGAAAGGTGTATAGAGGAACACCCGGTAAAAGCGGGAGGGGGGGTGTGCCGAAAGGGGGAGAGAGCCGCTTACCCTTTTAACTCGCGCGGCGTAAACGACTCGCGGAAAAAAGAGAAACGGCGCACGGCGAAAATGCCAAAAAGCCAGTTGGCGCGTATATACCGATTCCTTCCACGTGGGAAACGAAAACTTAAGCTCCGTTTTCTACTTGGCGAAGCCAGCCGACCGTCCGACGGGCGTCTCGCCGCGCCGCTCCGCGCACCATCGAGCCGAGTATGGTGCGTCGCGGCGCGGCGCGGCGCGGCGGCGATCAGCGTGTGCGTGTACGAAGAGCGCCCTGCAAACTCATTAGGGGCTGAAATAAATACTACACTGCACTCGCTTCCGCCTCGCACTGCTGCCTCCGGTGTTGCAGACTGCGCCTGCAGAGAGAACTTCCGATGAAAGTTTCTCCTAATGAGAGGCGAGAGAGAAAGAGGGAGAAGGAACGAAAGAGATGAGAGGAATAGAGACAGAAGAGAGCAAAATAGAGAGCAAAGCGCGGATGGGAACGAGGAACATGGAGAACCTGTCGCGTCGCCTTTCTCCAAAGTCAGATGCTTTTTTCCAGTTTTCGTGCCGGGGAGTCGCGACGTCTCCCCCTCAACCGACTCTCTACTCGTCCCACTCTCAAGTGTTTTGGTCGTTCGAGCAAGCTGGTGCCCTCCTGTTTCTCCCTATACTCGTCATTCTTCTTCCCTGCTCTCGTCTCTCTCTTTCTCTCTTTCGCCGCCTTCCCCTTTCCCTTTATCCTCCTGCCATTCTCCATCCTTCCTTCCTTTATGTTCTTCCGCCCTCTCTCATCTCTCGGGTGTTTCCACATCGATAAGTAAGAAGTCCTCGCGAGAACTCTTCGTAGGAAAATGTCGAGAACCGGCTGTTCTCTGTACGGGCTGAAATAGAAGTACGAAAGGCGAACGAGATAAAGGGAAACGATGTCGAAGGGAGAAAAAAGTTTCAAGACAAACTCTTCTTTCTTTTTTCTTTCCATCATCGTCCGCGTATTTTTTTCCGTCTGTTGCGTAACATACTGGTTAAAACTATTTCCCTGTTTCCGCAGATGAAAATATACCTGTAACGATTGCTCACTGCATCTGAATTACCAATTACACTACGAAAAGCCGTGCAGCGTTAGACCAGTTAATATACGAAACACAAGCCTCGTATTCAATTTACGAATAATTCGAGTTACAACAAATTTGTAATAATTAATCCCGTGTTAGCAAATCCAATCAGACCGTGAAGTGCGGACGAAATACGAATGCATGAAAACCGAGACACTTTGCTCGTACACTTTTGCGGTAAAAAATCACATAGTCAGCGAAACTATAAGCTATATCGTCAATATAGAAATTCTGATATAGCGCGGTTCGCGCTTATCGTAAAAAAAAAATCAATTAATAATAACAGATGCTATTAATACTGCCGCGAAATTCCCCCCCCCCCCCGATGGATAGGGGTAATTACCCGAGTTCGTGTAACGGGCAAATTTCCACGAACTGATATTGATTACTCGACGAAGATATTACGATTTAAAATTAATTTCGTGGAGCAAGAGACGCGCGCGCGTGCACGAACGCGTTCGCAGACAGTGCTGTAGCCGCGCGGATTAGCCCCCTCGTTCTCGTCCTGCGCGACCTGCTTCGCTCTCCGCCGCCACCCCCTGTTAAGCCAACCTATTCTGTGATCCGCTTTCGCCATTTCAATTTCATTGTCCCCTCCTGCGCGTTCGCTCCGCTCTTCCGCGTCTTCCGCATCCTGAGAACATCTACAGCTGCGCCTGCAGCCGCGAGGGTCCGATAGGCGCTCGCGAAAGAGCGACCTTTCCGTCGCCACTTTTCAGCCCTGCCAGCAATCCCGAAGAAAGCTAGCGAGGAAGAAGAAACGAGGCGCCGCGATTTGAGAATAAGCGAAATAATCTTTCTCTCTCGGATAATCGTGCCGCGATGGACTTGACGGGATCGGCGAACACGACCGATGGACCCCTTTCAAGGGGCAAAGTAGTTTCTGAGGAGATGGACATCACCGTGTCAAGGTGGCATCGCAATTTATATCGTGTGCTCGCTGCGGAAATCTGACGAGCGGATAAAGCACATCTAAAATGTACAGCTTTATCCGCTTAAATCATGACAATACTTCTCAATTAAACTGACAATGAGCTTGGAAAGGATTGAAAACGCAATTTTGAAATTTGTTATTCGCACAAACCGCGATCACTGGCACAACGGTATGACAGAATTCATGCCATGCCTCGCATGATTTGCATCGTAAAACTTGGTACACATGTGTTTTAACGCGAACGTGCAACCGCGATGAAATAATGGAGCATACACAATCGAGCACACGCGCTCGGTCACAGACATGCAATTGCATTTGCGCGACACGAAACGAGAAAACCGTCGCAGCTGTTGGAGCACGAATTAATTGAGGGGCACAGTAAGATGAAACGATTCTCTATTTTAAACATAAGTGAGGTATAGTATAAAATAATAAATTTTGTTATATATCACGTACACACACACACACACACACACACACACACACACACACACACACACACACACACACACACACACATTCCACATTATTCAATTGCTTAAAGAATTCTGCAAAGTGAATATTAAAAATCTCGAAAAATAAATTTCTATACGGACAGGCACAGTCATAATTATTGCATTAACATAGATTACCGTTATATAATTGCCTGAATAATATGCCGTTGAATATCTGTGCTGAATAATGAATTTAAGTATACACTACAATTTCGAATCATAACTCTTTCGCGTGGAAATACTTCGCGTTTCGATAACAATTTTCGATATCGTGCTGTGCGACAGTCACCACAATATTTATGTCCCATAATTCACAGCAAAATATAAAACAGTCAGTGAACCTTAAACGCGGTCCTTCTTCCGTTTCATCTTCGAGATTCTCCACCCTTATTTTATCCGGCATTTAGATTAACTGTCGAAGTAATGCGATCTATCCGCCAATAAACTGCCGCCTTTCAGGCACCGATACTCGGCCGGACGACGTAAGCTCCGTTGTATGTTGTGCAATTGCAGTTGCCGTGCCGAGGAGTAGCGAGTACATCAAAAGTTCATATTACGCCCGGAATCCACGTCTCTACTTCCGCGGAGACCATAAAACCGCCCGTAGGAATGCGCTGCGTGCGAATTGCGGTTGCACTTGACTACCTAACGGTGGATGGCAGCGGAAACTGAAAAGATCGTTCGAAGTGTATCTAGAAGCAATTCCGAAAAGGCATCTTTCGAAGATACATTTGATTGCCGGAATAATCCTTCCTCGAAGTCTTTTATAACGGCGACGGGAATCCCGCGAAAAATCGAATGCGATTTTTATTGAGTAATAAGAACGGATATCGATACTAATATCAAGAGTACTCCATACGACAAGTCATATCTGCCTGTCTCTCTTGCAAAAGACCATTGTCCAAGAAATTCTGCGCGTACAATAACCCAAATTCCGACCGGTTCGTGAAACCACGCGCTATCGTGTTTTCTTCGAATCAGCATTCTGTATCCTACTTTTATTCAATTATGCACACGCCACTCTCGATACGAAAATTACTAACTATAAATCCCTATTTTATGTCTCGGAAACGTGCATAAAATACGTTCCTACTATATTTCATATTTCGTGCTAGAACGGAGTGCATACATGAACAAACTCAACGAATAAACTACAATCTATACAATAATGCATCTATAAAAAGATTGATGTCAATTTAGATTTAATAATTAAACTGAAATTTTTGGAACGCAAGATTCAATCAATTTCTACGTAATCTATGACGACATAGCCAATTGAGAAGATTTTGTCTCACAACCTGAAACTAGTGTGAATCATCGACACACCTGTATATATGATCGCGAATGCAAATGATGCGGAAAGCGGATCATCTTATCTGTGAAAAGCATGAATTTAAAACAGGTCAGCGTGCGTTAACCTGTTCCCAAAGCTGCTCGACTGACCGCACCCTCGCAATCAGATCAGTATCAGATTGATCAGCACCTACGCGGACCATTCTTCAAGAAGGAAGACTGCGTTTCGTCTCTGTTCACGATTCGTATACAAGACATCTCCCGATAAGATCACCAATTATTCTCAACGATGGGCCCAGAGCACGGGCCTGTCAATTATCTACCTGGGCCGTGAACCTTTAACCATGAGAAACGATCCTTAGTCGATCTGCCAAGAGGTTGTTACACAGCACTGATAGGTACATTTACGCGGTCAATCTGATAATAACAATCAAAAAAATATCTCGTAATTCGATCTTCTTGTGTTCGATTGTTCGATATTTGTTTACGGTGACGTGTCTTAATTTCTTTCTATGGAACATGTAGTGCTTACGATCAAGGAGTCTTATTTGTAAGAGTGGAAATTAGAGTAGTATATCTAAATCTTTGATTTTCCAGCAATTATAATAGGTATTCCATTTAATATATATATATATGATTTCCATTTAATGATAATTTTGTACCTTATATAAAACTGTGTGATATGCATTTTTAGTTCATATAATTAATAATCAATCAACGAGTATAAAATTATATGATTAATATCGGGAGAACCTTTGCGTCTCGATGAAGCTGATAAACTTTATGCGAGACTTGGCAAAGTATTTCGACGCCAATTTAGATACCGTCATTTGAGCTGTCGTTCGAGAATGCCTTGCTGAGGCAAACGTTTACGTTTCTCGTTATATCCCCCAACCGTGTCATCGGCTCTAGCTCTCCGTATCGCTCTGTGTGTATCTCTGCTAGATTCTCTACCACAGAAAATACGCCGTGACGATTTATCGAAGCGAATTTGCGAATTAGCATCACGCTGTACATTTGCTTACGACGTTGATATCGATTTACGGTTTTATCAGAGAAATGTAATACACGTTGCAGCTGATAATAGAAACATGAACATCGGTACATTTAACGACAAACTGGCTAAACAAGAGCGAATATTTAATGCAAAATTAAACATATCGCATGCAAGTCAAAAGTGAACGACTATTGTCAGTTATGCAACTGATTATACAATAAATTATTAGAAAATATATCGCAATATGAATAATATTCAAATTGTATGAAATATTATTTAAATTAAGTAATAATATAGATATTGGTTTTACTGTTTCGTAAAATTATATGATTTTTACAATATACCGCGTGGAAAAAAAATAGCTGAATTATATTAATAAGAAAGGCCACAATATATACGCGAAATATCGTAATTATATATCAATGACACACTTATAGGTAAATTAAAATTTCTTATACAAATCTCCACTCCAAGAAATAGCGGTAGATATTTCAAATTCGCGATAGATAATCCAATCCGTCCGAAAAGCGATAGCTCGATTCCCCGTAGCGATTTCACGACTCGTTAGATCAAAAGGGATGGCCGGGTAGGCTAGGATTCGGGTATAAGGTCGAGACTCGCGCTTCTCGAATTTGCATGTCTAGTTTGTGTGTGTACACGTGCAATTTGTTACCGCCGCCATTGCCGCAGCTACTGCTGATTGCTGATTATTCACAGACGCTAAAATATACACGGCTGAGCCCGACCTGCCCGGAGTTTATGTACACATGCACGGTGCCAAAGCGGAGGATTCATATAGCCGCGTGAAATCACGTATATGGACGAATGTATGCATTCCTGTGTATCGTTCGCGCAATTAAAGTAGACGCAGCCGACCAAATGGCAAGCACACAATGATGATTTCAATGTATAGGAACCGAAAAACGTTCATACTAAAATGCCCAAACGTATAGATTTAATTGTACGCATGCAGAATAAATTTGGATCGTGCGCGATTATTGTTTCGCGAAATTGCTAAATGTTTGGAGATGTAGGATCGTATCATTCTGCATACAGTTGTGCATGTTACAATACCCCGTATGTTTCATTCAAGATAACGAGCATCATGTATAAAAAAGTATCGAGCTAAAGCTATACGAATATAATGGTAAAATATTTATATTGATTTACGCAGTTAGCGGTGCACTTAATTGTTTTCATACCACACATTGTTATCGCAAAGATTATATGTTTTCATACAACACACGATCTATACATTATCCAAAAAATTAATAATAAAATTAATAAAATTAACAATTTATTAGTTAAATTAATAACAATTTATTAATAATAATTTATTACTAATAATAAATTAATTAATTATTCTACGTGCACAAAGCGCCGACACAAATTATATGAAGTAATAATAGAAATATCATGTTTATCTAAGCACTTCATTCAGTGCCATGCAATATGTGAAGTTCCGTCTAACAGTTGGAGCGAGAATTTGTCTCGTCATAAAAGGATGCTTTGTAGATCGTATAAAAGTTTCGTCGGCGGTTTGCACAGAACGGTATCATCAAATTGGCACAAAATAAGGAAGTTTATATCGTTTGGCGGGAAATCGGAGCGAGTCGGGTAAAACGACACGCGGAAACGACCGGCAAGAGGGATCCTTACGAGGAATTTTCCGTGAGTAATTGCAGTCGTTACCGATAATTAACACAAAATACGCCTGCCCGGCCGCGGGCGTTGCGTAACCTCGTATAACATAAACGAGATACCGTCGCGGCAATTATCGCTGCTTACGACAATTAATAATGGGATTTCCTTGATAACCCCAAACCTCTTTCTCCCCCCCCCCTCCACTGACTTTACACCCGTCGTAGCGAGGCGATAGCTCCTTTCGGTAAAGCCAGCCCGGAAAAGGAGCTTTCTACCCTGGGTGTCTATTGTCCGCGGTAGCCCAATTTACGACGATTATTTACAGTCGGTGAAATTTATTTTCCCGTCGCTATACCGCTCTTTCCCTCCTCCCCCTACCTGCGCGGTTTGCTCATGGATGAAGCGAGGGTGGTTGGTCTGGCGGTCGCCAAAACACGGGCGCTTCGTTAGCACCCATGCTAATAATAATTACTCGCCTGGTTTGACTCGCAAACCTCACAAAGAGGGGATGGTCTCGCATAGGGACGCAAGGACATTGACATCGTCTCCACAAAAGCTGAATTTTCCACTCCGTTCTGCATTTCCTATCCTGCCAGATATTCCCCCCCTCGACATTCTATTTTGCGACTGTCAAATTTTCAACACTAATAAAATCTGTTTTTAACGCTAACATATCACGAAATCACAACTTGTTAAAATATTATTTAAGCAATAATATTGTAAAATCATAATTGACATTACGTTAATATTCATCTCATATCTCGAATCCTGCGATAAATTAGTTTAATATAAATATTAAATGTGTTATAAATTTCTATAGATAGTCAAACATTTATTGGATATCATTTATATAACTATTATGATAAATACTTTTACGATAGGTATTTATTGACGTCTCTGCTTGTTACGCCAAACAGCTTATTATCTCTTTTGTTAGCCAATAGTCGACTCTGAGAAGCTTAAACTGAATACATTCTCGCCTTTAATCCGCGGCATCCCCTCCCGTCAAGTCTTTCGTCCCGTCGCTTCTCTAGTATCGCACAGAATTATATTTCTTCTGAAAGGAAAGATCTCGGATGAACCAATCATAATAATGAAATTTTACCTCCCACCGTCTGGCTGTCGAATGCGTATCAAATTTCTGCTTTTACAAAAAAGGAAGAAGAGTAGATATAATTCGTTTAATGCGATGGTTGAAAGATTACGCTCGGATGGAAGAAATCTTAGAATTCGCGAAATTTTCGCGCACCGGAATGCATCGTCGCCATATCTGCGGAACTTTCTGCAAGCTGCTTACGAGAGACGAAATCCACTCGTCGAGATAAGCTCTTACTGAATGTAATTGAACTGCAATGGTTGTAATCTCGACCGGACGTATTTCTGACGGAAATCTTAAGCGCGAAGTAATGAGAATAGTTAGACGAATAGCGCATATATATATCCACCGTGAACCAGTTTGATATCCGCAGACAATGTAAACTTCGCCATCCAACAAAATTTGCTGGCTAACAATAAACCGGTACTAGCACATCCGTTTTTTTGTTCTGACTTTCCATTATATAGTCGCATTGCTGATAAGATTGAAAAAATGATTTCTATACGTAAATTTTTAATTTATTAAGAAGATTCGAGACGACACTGAGTAAACTCACAACTTGTAAAATTTATTTTAAATGTATATCATATTTTAAGATTACAAACTTCTCTATACATAGATTTAGCTCTCTTAAATTCTCTACAAATCTTTAAAATATAATTCACAAATTTTATGAAAGAGTTTTCTCTAGAAAATAATATATGAATTTCGTTTCGCAGTTTATTTATTCTCCCGCTACGCGATCAGATAAGATACTGCGAGCGAAATAGCGGCTGTATTGTTTAGAAGTTCGCCGTTTCCTTGATGCGGAGATATAAAAAAAATATGATTATCCTATACCCACTTCCCGACGGCCGCGTAACTTTTTTCAAACGACCGCCGTGTTTACTGATGAAAATACAGTTTTTTTCACGGTATATGACAGTAAAAACTGCTTTATGATAGTAATACACGATAACGCCTGATGAAATAATTTTACGCCCGCTTCCCTCCGAAAACCTTGGGATATATCAGTTTCTCTTAGCTTTCCTCGTATATAACTTTACAATGCTCCTCGTTGGTTTATTTTTTTCGAGATCGCGTTTTTGGAACGTAAAAGTGGAACGTGCGATACATTGCTGCGAATGTCAAAATTGTCTTTCAAACATTGCCTATCAAAGATGAAAACGAAAGTGCCTGGTATCGCGTAATATGATATAGTTTCCATGAACAGAAACACAAGATGTTCCAAATGAGAAGTTTTACGCGCAAAATGTTTCTTTCCGGACCTGTTGAACAAGTTCTTATTGTTTGTAAAACGCTTAAGTTTTGCTCTTTGTGGAAATGCAAAACAATCTGCTGCTGTAATAAAGTTTTCTTATATTTTCAAGACAGCAATAAATTGACGAATTATTAATATCTTAAAAAAAATATTGTATCTTTTTTATGTAGGTACATTTGCATATTGTTATCGACTATGCATATTGTTATAAACGTACATAAATAATTTTATATTGCAATTAAATTTATAATTATTGCTTTGGCACATGTTAATAAAAATTATCTTTTTTTGTTGCAGGTGAGTTACGTTTATGATAATTCTCATGGATATTTATACGGTGAGTTTGTATATAGTATAATTATTTTGTAATGCGCCGACGATACTAATAAAAAATAAAAATACGCATTACAGACCTATAGTAGATTTATAGTAATAAGTGTATAAAAATTATACGAAAGCACGTTGTTACGTAATGATAAAGATACACCTATATCCCGCAAATTTGACGGCAAATGTGGGTCTACGTGACAACAAGCGCATATACCAAATTACTAAACAGCAAAGACAAGACTGCATATATAGCGGCTGTACACCATGTAACGCGTGCAACGATGTCGGGAATATAGAGGCTATGGCGGAGGCAACTCAATGCATTATTCAGCTCGGTCAACCCTAACTCACGCAAGATGCATCCTCACCTTCCTTCATCCACCTCTAGGTGGATATACTGCAGCGGTCACCTATACGTCACCATGCATGCCTGTGTGCTGAATACGTACATCGATCTAGCGTTCACGAGTCACTGATTTCTACTTCGACAGTCATGCCAGTGACTATTTATTACCGACTTCGCAAACGTTTTATTATTCTCTAGTAGTTAACCGTTCCATATCCAATGATAAAAATCGTAAAAACGAAAAGAAGAAACGTAATGTTCCCCTTAGTCATTTTACAACAAATATCCGATGAATGCTACAAAATGGGAGAAATTGTTGGCTCTCGCGCGATCAGTTACGTAGAGGGGATAAAATCAAGAATAATGCTTTTTCGAGAAAATTCCACTTTTCTGAGAAGTTTAGGAAGTCCCGCGCAAGTAGTGGTCCGATTCGAGGGTAGTCAGGCGAGGCAAAATGGGTATTTGGTATTCCGACGAAGTAACCCGAGCTCTTTCCACTCTCTTCCGCTCGTCGCGCACACATGCCAACTATCTTCCGGTCGCTAGAGCCGCTCTTCACGGCTTTCGTCTCGGAGACAAGCAAATATTGGCGGTCGCTCTTGAAACGAAGAGTCAAGTTTGACTACACCGCGACGAATATGCAGTTCTTTATAAATCAAAAAGGCTACAAATGATGCTATTCTACATGGTGTTGTTAATACGAAAGAATCTAATAACAAAATTTGTCTCGCGGTAATTATATTCCTCGATTTTTTGTACGTGTCTCTCGTAAGACGTGTAACTTGAGTCTGCCGATACCAAGAAAAATAACAACGTTTCAATCTTAAATTTACAGTATCCTTACGAAAAACATCCACTCGTGACAGTCGTCGACAGACAGAAGCGACAATCTCCAGATTTTTAATTAACGTCCTCCCCCCCCCCCTTCCCCACGCAAGTCCGAGGCTAATTCCTCAACTAGTTAACAAACAGGTCGGTTCGTCAACGTTGAGAGAAGAAACGACTTGATTCGGAGCGAGTCGCGGTAAACATCGCGAGTTCGCTGCAAGTTTTCACGCAGCAATCTCTCCGTTCCTCCGCGACTCACGCAGGGAGACATTCGCGTACCATCCCTTCTTTCCTTCCTTCCCCTTCCCCTTTATCATTCTACCGTTCTTGCTCTCACCTTTTACGTCTCTTCGGAATCTCTCCTTTCCGGCTCTCCTATCTACCTGCTCCTCGTTCCTTACATTTTCTCTGTCTTTTCCGCGTCTTCGCGGCGCGCGGCGGAATGTCACAACTTTCGCGAAAGCCTTCGATTTGGACGCAGGTGGGTGGAGGCGCGGACGGCGAATCCGCATCAAACGAACCGATTGCAGAAAACTTGTCGAGAACCCCGACGAAATCCGCGAGCCGCCGCTTCCTCCCTCTCGCCTATCCGTCCGTCGCGTCGTCGTGCATTCAGCATCGCAATGTTTCTTTCTCCTTTTTTTCCCCTCGCAGCCGCGCGCCCACGTTCTGTCTCGCTCCTCCACCCACGCCCGTCCCTCATTCTTCACCGATTTCTCTCATTTTATTACCGGCGCGCTGATGCCGTCCCGACTCGCAATGTAAAGTGAAAGATTGCCGAGAATGAAAAAGTCGCCAAACGCAAAATCATAATGTTACAAATACAGACTCGAAAGATTAAACGCCGAAAGGCATTCGATGTGATGGATTGGAGAAAGAAAAGAATTGCAAACGAATAACACGTTTCTCCTGCACTCACAGTTTCTCTCGAAGCGTCATTTTGGAGAGAAAGGGCTTTGAATTATAATTAAAAAATGGATTTTTAGATGTATATGCACCGCTAACCGAGCAATCATCGCTAATAAATAAAAATAAATGTCACCGTCTGTTATTTATAATTCGCGTGCACGCAGTGTACGCATTTAGACGCGGAACGGAATGAATGAAATACCAGTTACGAATACAAGGATAGAATTTACTCACCAGTCGATGCGTCGTCGTCGTTGCTTTCTCCGTGCCATGGCCCGGTTGCTCCAGGTTGCTCCAAGACTCGCATTGATGGAACGCTCCGTCATTCACTCACTCACAAAGTCTCGATCGAGAAAATGTCATTGATCCCGCGCGTTAATTAATGCTTTTTCATCGTTCATCACTTTGACAGTCCTCGACAACTACGTGTTCCGGCCGAATAATTACGAAGACGCCGCGGCAACTTTATACTAATACGCAGACCGTTTCTTCGTAATGTTGCGGTATCATTTGCACTCTTAATCGATGAAAATCACACTCGCGCTGCCGATATTTATTACGCACGAGATGTGTTTAGAACGAGCGGACAACACGCGAAAAAACGATCGTTTGCTATTTATTAGTCCAGCACGCGACGCGTTCCGTCCGACAACTATGAAGACACGGTCGGCGGTGAACGTTGTACGCGGTGGACGCCCGCGTAAAGTGTTAAATCGACGAGAACGATCGCGACGAGTCGAAATTCTCCGATAACTGGTGCGTGCCGTCGACTACGCGCCGATGGAAAACGATCTACTTACCGGCACCTGTCAATACTCCGTATCGATTACTTCGTACTTATTTATTCGACGTAATTCGCGCGCGACAGTGTTTCGAGAGTGTCGGCGGTCCGGTCGTGTGACGATTAATTAGGATAATTAGATGATTGACGATCGACAGTGGTCGGGGGCGCGCTCGCTCACTTTCTGAAGTGGACCGCTCCGGCCGCGCGAGGCGTCGGCGTCGACATGAAGTTGTCTTCGCGTACCTTTGCCAAGTTTTTCATCCGCCGCTACGTGTCCGGCGAATGGGCGATCGCCGTGCAGTATTAAGTCGACGGGGACGACGGGAACGGTCGCGAGTCGAATTTCTCTGGCAATCGGCGTGCGTGGCGTCGACTCCGCGGCGACGGGAAACGATCTACTTATCGGGACTCGTTAATACTCCGTATTATTCGGCGTAATGCGCGCGCGACAGTGTTTCGAGAGTGTCGGATAGTCGGTCGTGTGATGAATTAATTAAGAATTAAGTGATTGACGATGGACAATGGTCGGGTGCGCGCTCGCTCGCCTCTTGAAGTGGGCCGCTCCGGCCGCGCGGAGGCGTCGGCGTCGGTATGAAGTTGTCTTCGCGTACCCTCGAAGTTCTTCGTCCGTCGCTACGCGTTCGACTAACGGACGGTCGTCATTACGCGCGTTTCAAGTGCCGTGCGGATCTCGTGTGTAATATGCGCCGGGAGTGCCGTGTTACACACGACGGGCGATCATTGTATCGTATTAATTAACGCGCGGGATCGTAATTAGCCGCGTTTTTCCGATCGATATCCGGCGCGAGTGCATGTTCGGAGCGTCGGCGCCGACGGCGAGAAGCAGCGAGCAGCGAGGAGGCAGGGCTTCGATACCGGGCCAACAGTGGTGCGCCGACGGGTGAGTGAACGCATTTATCACATACAATGGTCTTCATATGGTAACATGTTTCGAGTTACGAGTCGTGTGTATTCTTGCCTCGAAAACTAAACGAATTGTCGAAAAATTGAAAATATATAGCGGAGTTGAACGGAGGTCTCGTAGCAATATCTTAAATTATTCATTAACCCGGGAACGGTCACCTGAGGTGATTTTTACACCTCAGTGTCGAAAAAAAAGAGGCTCACGTCACAGCAATTTTAATGTTCTTTTTCATCTTTTAAATATTTTTCCGGTTTCTCCTTATTTTTTTTCAGAAAATATCGTGAATAAATCTGTGTACCTACTTACTGTCCTCAAGTACTAATAAATTATAGAAAAATATGCAATATGTAATTAATATCTAATAATTTCTTTTAATTGGAGGGTAAAAAATATTTCAAAATATTTAAAGGTGACCATTTATGCAAAAAAGAATTTAAATTAAGTGACCGTTTCCGGGTTAACATCATCAAACAAGCTTAAAATATTAAAAGGGAATTTCTTTCTCCTGTTTCTCCAATATAATTTCCAAGAAAACAGAGCCTGCAGGATTTTACCCGAATAATTCTGTATTTGCATGATTATTATTTTCCATTCATGTTATTATCGATTTAACGTTATTGAGTCATAGCTTAAACATAGCGCTTCGAATTATATTACTGTTATATTTGTCTGCAGTCGCTTTTTATTCAAATAACTGAATTAAATGATATTACTTTTGTTTCGTTACGCGATTATATGGTATGCAAATGACATTTGATCATCAGCGAATCTCGTTGCCACTTTTATGCGAGCGATAATTTTATGCAAGTAAACGTCGCGTGTTTATTGGAAATGAATTCTTAATATCTACATTTACTGTGTGATCAACAATACTGCTATTGCCGATGTTATTGACGCGTGAGCCCTTACTAGGCCCTTACAAGGGCTCGCTAATAATACCTGTATTTCTAAAAGCGTCAGAGTTCTAATGACGGCCGAAATACTACACGCGTGTCAATAACATCGTTACTGTATCGAGTCCAGCACCCGATCACAGGAATTTTTATATTCCAAACGTGCGGAGAAACTGGGCTATCTTTCGGAGGAGACATTAAATTTAATCGAATAACTACTGTCGTCCTTTTTTTAACGTTACACACAATAAATTTCATGATTTAATCTCAAATAGAAAATACGTAAAAGCATTTCCATTTGTTTCAAACGCAGCGCATCAAATTACTTGGCACAAAAACTCGCGCTTGTAAATATGTTCTATGTATTCGGAGAATTAACGCAGCTGTCTGAATCGACTGTTTTTTATTTCACTCGCAGAATATATCCGTCTATTTGGGCATTATGTTTCGTAAAAATCTAAACTGCACGTAAAAAAGCAATACTTGCAACAAAGAATCGCAATAAAGTATAATCATGAAAGATCAAACACGGGTATAGTAACGTTCAGCCAAAAGCGATCGATGGGCATCGAGATGTGAACTCGTGAGGAAGGTGTCGAAGATTTAAGTTGTCTCGGATGATCCCGAACGAAACGTAGGAGGAACGTTCGAATAGGGTGCGACATCCCTCGCTCACAATCAGTTGTAAGGCTGGCGTTATCGCGGGAGAAAGACGGGCCAGAGGGTTGGGAACGGCACGGAATAAAACCTCTTCAGAGAGACGCGCGTATAAGATGGATAGCTCTGGCTTCGGCGAGAGTGCATCAGTGTGGGCGCCCCGACGGCTCTCGTTCTTCGTCGTGTTTCGTACGTGTTCGCGTTGCCGGATTCGGAGAATGTTAGGACGTTATCGATGACGCGAAGCGATTCTTAGGGCGCCCTCGGCGCGAGTTCTCGAAAATTAAGGGTCGAGAAAAGGAAAAGGCTGCTATTTCTACAATTTTTCAATCGCATTTAATCGGAATCAGTAGTGCGATATCTTTAATTTCATAAAAACAGGTCAATATACGCATTGTTTTCGTTAAAAGTTATTGACAATATTTTTATTCGTTTATTTCGCGATTATCTCACAATTGATTTCCTATGTGTGTATACACGTATCTGTAGGTAATGTTGTAATAAAAAAACGCAATGGAAAAAATTTCAAAAAAGATACAAAACGTTTTTGTATCTTAACGAGTCGTTTGATGTATCTTTCTTTCGATCTTATCCCTGCGAAGAAGGATCGCGCTCGTGGTTATCGCGTGATTAGATCGTTAGGATCGGATTCTCAATCGAGAAGAATTTATTTTCCGTGGATCTCACCCGCTGATAGTGCCCTTTGAAACGAGAAAGAGCGCGATTACTTCGGCAAGAGTTTTACGCGAAAGGGATTTATGCTGATATTCTGCGGAGATTAATTATATCCCGCTTTCGTGCTTATCATACGATGCCATATACATTTAAATATGCTGCTTATTTGTAAGATTTTCTTTTTCATTTGAATAAACATTAACATATCTCTGATATAAAAAAAATGCGAAAGTTGACGATATACTTCCCAACAATTATAATGTCTAAAAATAGGATAAGTTGATCAATAAACTACGCTTCCGAGCGAAATAAAAAATGTTTTCTTTTCCATTTCTAAATATCATATTTAGCCATTTAATTTCAACTCGTTGGCTCCGAGTACGTTTACAAGATGCTACTTCCATCGTTTCGAGCAGATCGAGTCACGACTTCGCGTAGAACGTCTGCGGAGTTATAGTTGACAGGTCGGGATAAGGAAAGAAAAAAGAGAAACGATCCTGGGTTATTTCATTTGCTGGTCACGATCTTTTCCATGTACTACCGCGGTCAGTAAATGCGCCGCGCCGTCGCGGTCGTATGAAGCGGTGACAGTCCAAATCCGAGAACGTAGAGTTCTTCGGTAGAACGGTTGTAGTTACCGAGTTTTCCGGGCTTTCAGGAAAGAAAAGGCGAACGTTGTTATTAGTCGCACGTGAAGAGATTTCTCGCTGAACGGATATAACACCGAACGTCTCGAAAGTCTCCCCATTTGTTTATCAATTCGATAGCGAGCAAGTTTCTCAGATTTAATGGTACAAGTAATTTCGGCGTTTGGACAACAGTCAGCGTCCACAAAGCAAATTACATCGACGCGCAAAATTTTTCTTCCGTTTCGGGCAAATAATCGCGTTTCTTCCTCCCCAATCTCCGCATAATCACCCCTTCATAAAGTCACGTGGCTAAACAAAAGACGTGGCTATTTGTCTCTCGAAGCGTCATTTTGGAGAGAAAGGGCTTTGAATTATAATTAAAATATGGATTTTTAGATGTATATGCACCGCTAACCGAGCAATCATCGCTAATAAATAAAAATAACTTGACCATTTACAAAGTTACGATCATATTGTGCGATTCAATGTGGTAGCTTATTGTTCCCCGATAGAATCTTATGGGAATAAAATTTAGCTTTTACCGCATCAAAATACGGTTTCGACCTCTTTTGAAAATACGGAGAAAATTCTTTCCTCACTCTCGTCTATCTTACATTCTCCATTCTCCCTCGGTCATCGTAACCATCCCATCGTCGTTTCAACTTTCCGTTTCCCTTGCGAGAAGCAGAATCAACGTGCAGCTCCTACGTAACGCCGCGAAAGTCGAAAGGTAGAAGAAAAAGAAGAATGATATCCGGGCGCGCGCCTAACCGGAAATACTCGACGACGAAGATCTAAGATTCGCGAAGGAGTTTCGCGGAAGGATGAATAATAACGTTTGAAATTCGAGACGCGGAATAAAACGATGTCGCGGACGAAAGGCACGTCGTCAAAAAAGAGGGGCAGGCGTTTCTGGCGGATGGTACCGGTAGCAGGGAGGAGAGGAGGGTGATTGAGAAGAAGATAGGGTAGATAGATTCCCACAGGAAGGGAGGGACGTATCCTCGCGCGTATAGTCGACGGCAAAGCGAAAGGCTGCAAGTGGGAACGCTAAGAAGGCAGGAAGGAAGGAACGAAGGCTTCGTTCAATAAAATAGAATATCTAATAAGGGACAAAAATGCAGTCAAGAAGAGAATGGAGGGCGCGGGCAAAGAAGGCGGATAGTTCGTTCGGTTGAGCGCGAGAGGAGACGTGAGTTCGAGGCCTCCGTTCCGTACCTCTTATTCCTCTTCGAGATACCTAGAAAGATCGGAAAGGAGAGCTGATCCACGAAAGAGTCAGAGATGGTCCAATGTATAAAACGACGACCTTTGAATGAGGAGAATAGAGGAAGGCGGGATATACGTAAAGTCAGACAGCGTATGGAAATAAAGGCGTGATATCGCGGAGTGCATGGAGAGTATAGAAAGAATTTTTGTCGGAAATCTATTTGAAATGTAACTTTTTTCTTATATGAATACTTTATCCCGTATTTTTATCCTTTACATTGCAAGCGTTATTCTTTTAGTTATGTCAATAAACAATTAACGATATTTTCGATCAATAGTCATAACATATGGATAACCGCGTCCACTTAATCACAATCTTATTTCGATCAATGCGTTGTATCTTCCATTGGAAAATCACGGTTATGCATGTTATACGTTATACCTATATAGCAACTGCAGCATAATCTCGTTTCGATCAACATGCCAAGGCGAGACCAGTCTCTCGATGTCAGTCAGAGCTTCGTTTCAATTTACATATGCATCAGCGAGGTGTCATTATCCTATCATCCTTAAGAATCGGGTTCAGATTTAAACGAAGCGATTTACAAATATGTAAATTTGAAACCTATCATAGCAGCGTCTCATAATCGACATTTCCGTTTTCTATATTTATCATCCTTCCTGATTTTAAATTACAATAGGCAGTCTCTTCGCAAACATGTATGTATGTTACTTTAGAGAATCTTTATATTAAAATTCCGTGAGAAACGTAGAAGCTACGAAATTGGTCGTCAAGCTATTGGTCGTTTAAAAAAAAAATGTTGCAACCTTGCAACACGTAACACTTGTTTGATGAATGATGTTAAACCCCGGAAACTTAATTCTTTTTTGTATAAATGGTCACATTTAAATATTTTGAAATATTTTTTACCTTCCAATTAAAAGAAATTATTAGATATTAATTACATATTGCATATTTTTCTATAATTTATTAGTATTTGAGGACAGTAAGTACACAGATTTATTCACGATATTTTCTGGAAAAAAATAAGGAGAAACCGAAAAAATATTTAAAAGATGAAAAAGGCATATTAAAATTGCTGTGATGTGAGCCTCTTTTTTTTGACATTGAGGTGTAAAAATCACTTCAGGTGACCGTTCCCGGGTTAATAAATAATTTCAGATATTGCTGCCAGACCTCCGTTCAACTTCGCTATATATTATCAATTTTTCGACAATTCGTTTAGTTTTCGAGGCAAGAATACACACGACTCGTAACTCGAAACATGTTACCATATGAAGACCATTGTATGTGATAAATGCGTTCACTCATCCGTCGGCGCACCGCTGTTGGCCCGGTATCGAAGCCTGCCTCCTCGCTGCTTGCTGCTTCTCGCCGTCATCCGATTCGACACTCCCGATACTTGTTCGCTCACAGTAATTGTTTTAAATAAACGTAATATACCGAAAACGCGGCGGAGAGAAGGCAGGCGAGATTCCGGAGTACTGGTCGTACGACTACCTACCCGAGTCAAAAAAGGTTGCGTGACTCACGCGCGCGCTTAATATTTTCAAATTGTATCTCGCGAAGCACACTGACCTAATATTGCCGAGCAGCCAGTAATTATTTAGTTATATGCGCGAAAAATATGGTTATTCGATTTTCCCGAAGGTCTATCGCGAGATATAACGAATAATAATGAAGTAATAAATATGTGATAGAGATAAGCAATAAGCATCTATTAAAATTAAACCAAGTTACATTTCTCGCTGGAAACGTGGAACGAATCTCTTCGTAAGATTTTAGAAAACTATCGTGCGACGATCGCGTTAGTCAAGACGAAATAAGTACGGCTTTGCGTGACGTGTCTTTAATAATTCCGAATTGTATCTCACGAGGCGAGGCATACTGACCGAATATTGCCGAGCAGCCAGCAATTACTTAGCTATACGTACGAAAAATACCCCGTATGAAATCCCCGAAGCTCTGTCGCGAAATATAACGAATAATGGTAATAATAGATTAATAATCAGATTATTAGAACAAAGCAACGAAGGTCGATTACGAGCATCGATTTCAGTTAATCGCGATTATTAAGTTGGAGTCGTTATCGGAGTACTCCGCGGTGATCGCACGACGTTTTTTAAGTTGTTTGTTTCGCGCCGGAGACACGTGTACAGATTATAACGAAGAATCGGACGATCATCATGTTACAATATATCGTTGCCGGCAGAGCAAGCGTTATTTCTGTCAAATAAATGCGGGAGTGATATTGCAGCATCACGAAGAAATGGTGTGCGTCAAGTTGCCGTGGCGTCTTCATAGTTGGCCATCGGACGGAACGCGTCGCGTGCTGGACTAATAAATAGCAAACGATCGTTTTTTCGCGTGTTGTTTGCTCGTTCTAAACACATCTCGTGCGTAATAAATATTGGCAGCGCAGCGCGTGTGTGATTTTCATCAAGAGTGCAAATGATACCGCAACATTACGAAGAAACGGTCTGCGTATTAGTATAAAGTTGCCGCGGCGTCTTCGTAATTATTCGGCCGGAACACGCAATTGTCGAGGATTGTCAAAGTGATGAACGATGAAAAAACATTAATTAACGCGCGGGATCAGTGACATTTTCTCGATCGAGACTTTGTGAGTGAATGACGGAGCGTTCCATCAGTGCGAGTCTTGGAGCAACCTGGAGCAACCGGGCCATGGCACGGAGAAAGCAACGACGACGACGCACGCATCGACTGGTGAGTAAATTCTATCCTTGTATTCGTAACTGGTATTTCATTCATTCCGTTCCGCGTCTAAATGCGTGCACTGCGTGCACACGAATTATAAATAACAGAAGGTGGGATACGGTTTGACGATTCGAATTCGGTAGTCGACGAATATTCTCATCGAAAATTCAAACTGTACCTGAAATTCAATTATTTCGTGTACGTATATTTCGAAATCGCATCTGACTAAAACTATTGTATTTTCTGTTTCTAAATCGGCTTAATATAAAAGTAATTGTGCATAAAATATTTAAATTGATATTAATATTAAATATTAACTATTCAATTAAATATGAAATATTTAAATGATTTTAATGCATACATTTGCCTATATAATAAAACCTAAACTGGACTAAATATTAATGAAGTAAATTATTTTCTGTAATAATATATCTATAAGGTTAAAGTGTACAGCGATAGTAATTATGATAATTGCTACCGGAAATTTAATATCACCAACACACACACAATAAATCCAACAAGCTTAATGCTTGGCGCAAATCATAAATTAACGCATTTTCGCTGATGAGAATAATTATTTAATGTTATGTTACGTCGCAATTTCCAAACACACTTTTTCGTTACTTTTTGCACTTTGTCTTTCTTCTTTTGCTTTTTCACGGAAATGGGAATAGGATTCTATACGACCAGTCAAATAATCGGTAACGAGACAGCGATCTCTCCATTCGACCCTAAGTAACTCGGATTCTTGAAATAACGAGGTTCGAGGGGACGTGCGACCGTAGAAAAGTGGGTAATCTTCGTCCTCGTCGTCATCGTGCGAATGTCGTCCACACGTACGTGGCGGAACGGGGAACACGCAGAGTCTCGTAATAATATCCGCCCGAACAGGACCCGCAGGGCGCACCCTTTTCCTCGTGCTTCTTCTGATCCGAACAATCATCGTCTCTCTCTCCGGGACGTCATCCTCGGATGATCCTACCGGGCTTCCCTCGTCGATTCATGCAACCGACAACGAGGCCAATCGCGTTTTAACATCCCTGCTCGCGCCTTTACAACATGCTTGTATGATTAACTTCCAGATACGGAAATAGTGATCCTTTATAGTTAATAATTTTTAATAATATTTTATACCAGGAACCATATACCAAAAACGTAGTAATAAAATGTTAAAAGAAACTCTCTTATTACGATTAAGTTTTTATGAATTAAAAAAAGCATAAGAAATACTTTTGTATAAAATTATTTTGCGACATTATTTGCTATTTTGAAGATCGGAAGTTGTAGTTTTATTCTAGCCGTTTCTTTGTTACCTTCATCTCCTTCTTCGTATCTTTCGTCACTGTCCCGTACCGATCTTTCTCTGTTTCTCTTACTGTTTCTCTCTCTCTCACTAAATCTGAACGACTGATTATGTCAGGCGGAGTTAAGACCGCGTTTGTTTATCTGATTTAACGTTATAACGGCAGGCGGTGAGACAAGCTACCGTAGAACGTCGTGGTGGTATTTCGTGTAACTAAGATTGAGCAGGAGAAAGAGAGAAACGGAAATAGAGGCAGCAGGAGAGACAGCAAAGGACATGGGACGAAAGAGCGGGGAATGGAGGAGAGATATCCAAGACGCTCTGTCGCCGGAGGCGAAGACGGCCCTCCTTCGAAGAGCAGTTTAGTTACGATGAATGGACCGAATGAATCACGCGGACCAATTAAGGATTACAGTAGGCGACGCTCCACCATCACCGGTCCCGCTTTGGAGTCGATACCAGAGGTGCGAGGACCAAAGGTATCCCCAACACGGGGGGTGGGGCAAACCGAGTTTCTTCATGCTTGCTTAGCCTTCGCTGGCTTGCACTTAATTGGAACTTAAGTATACTTTCCGGGCGCTACATTCCGTCGCTTTCCGGGGTTATATCGAACTGAGAATTTCCTCAGATTAGAGACAAGGACAATTTTAAGCAAAGTACCGGAACGTTAAAATTTCTAAAACCCTCTTATTCCAATTAAGAGCACTGATCTCTTTTAGTAGTTAAGTAAATTTTTTTCTTTATTTGCTTCCTTATAGAAAGGAAAATAGATTATATAGCAAAAGAAATAGATAAAAGAACTGTTTTAATTATATCTCTCTTTATCTAGTATCTTTAGCATATGTATATAATAGCCACGACGATATGATGACTCATCGTCAGTATAATACAATTCTTAGAACGAGCGTTTATTTGCTTGCCTCACTAAAGGTCTTACGAAAACATTAAATGATATCACATTAATAATATTATTATTAATCAAATTCATGCGATTGTAGTTAAAAGAGAAGCGCGGAGAGATATATATTGTCAATTTATTTTGTGAGGTAACGCTATTGATCGGCAAACTATAAAAATTGACGAAAATTTTTTTTTCTGTCAAAAAGTCGTATCTCTTGTTAAATATACTATCTCAGAGCTATACCGTTTTCAGAGCTAGTTACGAATGTTCCTTATCGTAACGTTCGATATAAAAACAGATAATAGAACATTTCGAAATGAAATGGAATGAGCTGATTAATCATCATGTTTTTTTATCCGCGCGGATAGCACTCACTAAATTAATCGAGAACTTGTGAGATATTTAATGGCTGAAATAGCTCTGTAAGTCGCGCACGATTTTCTCATTGGTATATACAACTGTTAAGATATCTATTATTTTACCAAAATTTCAACATTTATTAGATTACGCAGCAACGTAAGCTTCATTTGCTCTAAATCTCTAAATTTTATTATATGAAAGTTTTAGATAAGATGAAAACAGAATAGCACATCGTGCAGGATATTAACACCGTGCTTTAATTTATAATAGTGGGTGCTATACGCGTTCACTTCGTAGTTCCAGAACCAATCTACCGTACGCGCGCGCGCGCGTATATCTGAGCCATCTACTAATTTATCTCCGACAGCGCCAACCGAGCTACGTTACCACCTCTTTCTTCTATCGTTAACGAGATCATAGACAGCACGTCACGCACTTGCAACATCGATAGGTTTCACATGAGATTTTTTTCCGGGGGTCTTAATCACCGGATAGATATACCGCGTAATTCCAATTTCGCACATGTCGAAAGAACCCGTTGCGCTTGTCCGAAGTCCTGGAACGCTCCCAAAGAAATCCTTCTTTCGTGAGGTCCAAACGATCACTCGGATATTTTTGTGCCGTTGCCAGATTCGTTTCGAAACTCGCGATTCAGCATCTCTTCTAAGCTAGCAGGACCAAATTGGCAGAATCAAACCGGACCTATCAGAATATTTAGTACCCATTTTGTACTATTTTGTACCACTAATAACAATTTTGTATCCTGTACCATTTCGGAGAAAATCGTGGCGGTGCTACCTTAGCATTAAGCTAGAAAGACCACAAGAAAAAAAAAAGAAAATTAAATACAAAAATTTGAAGGACTGAATTTGTACTAATTTGTACCATACAAATAAACTTAATATATTCATCCCTTCTGCTTCAAACAGCTCCTAATAGAACTCAGTCCTATTAGTCTCAAGAGTAAAGTACTCGTTCTCATCAGCAGAATCAATTGCTACTTGTAAACTCGATTCAGGATAATTTGTATCACAAAAATATGAAGTTTCAAATTTTGTACCCTAGCCGTTTGATGGAAAACTACCCCCGATCCCTAACAGTCTCAAGAGTGAAGTACTCTTTCTTTTTATTTTAGTGTTCAAAATTTAGTAAACAATATTTAGTCGTAAAATAATTTTATTTATTTTAAGTACAGTTCTCTCTTAAGCCAGGAAGATGGGATGGTTTTCTTGCAAAGGGGTTGTAGCTCAATAATCAAAATGCGCGTATTTTAAGAGTTTATTCTTAGAGTTTATACGCTATACGAATTATATCCGCGATACGATATATTTAAATTTTTCTCAACATTTTTCTCTTGAGTTGAATCAATTAAAGGGTTGTTTCGGGGTTAAATTTTTATTTCAACGTGTACCTCCAATTTTTGGCGACACATGCTTAAGAGTACATTATGCGGTAAGCATGTATCGCCAAAAATTGGAGATACGTAATGTACTTCCTGACTTCGAGGTACCATCTTCCCTTCTATTTTTGGTGGTAATTATGTCCCTCGTAATTACGTAGGGTTTTTATTTCAACGTGTACCTCCAATTTTTGGCGACACATGCTTAAGAGTGTATTAGAATAATTTAGATAAATGATATTATTGTAATTTTCTATTTTTTAAGTTATCATTTGAGTTTTTGAAAACCACTTTTGCCATTGGTCATAAACTTGGGTCAAATTATATTATTTCGAAAAAATAAAATGTAATGATCGCAAGCTATCAGTCAGATTTAGATAAAAGCACAGAAAATCTGAACTGCTTCGTGTTCGCCAAATACTGGGAAGACGAGAAGAAAAGACTGTGCAAAAAATCAAAACCAGCGCCGTAAAACGCGACGTCGTTTTCTCTCGAAAAAATATGCGGCGTCCCGTCGAACCAACGTCGAATTTTTTCGACAAAACCGTCTCGTAAAATTTTATTTCGCGCTCGTCATCAGAATCATTCGATCGGAATAATCGTACTTTGCACTTGTGAAAGTATAACGTGTTTGTGAAATTTAGAAGTGCCATGTGAGATCGATGGACTGTCGTAAGTGACAACATCAGGAATATGGTTAGCCGTGTGGTGTTGAAGCAGTGGCGGAACCAACCGACTGCGACGAAACAACGGCTGGTGAGTAAATTTTTTTTATTACATTATATAATTAATTGTTTGCATATTTAATATTTTGATACCATTACATCATAATAATCGGAATTGATTGGTGAATAACTAGAATTATTAAATAAATAATTTTATAAAATATTTTATTTGTGTTGCATCGTGTAAATCAAGTTATGAAAATAATTAAAAATAATTAAAATAATGAAAACGCATTGTCTCTGAAACAAAAACCGTATGGAAATTTTGTAAAACCAATAGGACTGGAATCGAAACCGGTACCGTTAAAAATCATTACATCTTAAAAAAATTAAGTCCCGAAGATGAAAACATAGAAAACAATGAAGTAACATCTATACGTCGAAATATCATCACTTATTATATAAACAATTCAATTTAATAAAAATTTCATTAAGAAAATTTTAATAAATCGGAACCAAAAAAACTAATTTGCGTAATACCGATACTTTTATTAGCTACAAAACCGAAATCGAAAACGAAACCTTTATAAATAAGTATTTTAATGGACCGAAACCGGAACCGAACCGATATTTTCGTTCGGTTTAGGTCCTAGAAATATATAAAGGGAAAGGGAGGGTGGGTGTTAATTTGTGAGGTCGCACAATGGCCAGGTGTTTCTTTTATGGGAATAGAGAATATGTAAAAATTTGGGTACGTTCCTTAAAAACGCCCTTTAAGGCCCCTTGGGGCAAATAAAGTACCGATTCTAAATATAAATCTAAATGTAAATAATTTAATTTAATACAAATTTCAAATAAACAAATTTTTTTAAATCAATACCGAAAAGACTGTATAATTTGCCCAATTCCGATACTTTTGTTAGCTAGAAAACCGAAACCTTTATTCAGTATTGAATGGCATCTATTCGTATATCATTGAGCATTACCCGTACTATAGAACCGCGGATAAAAAAAGCTGACAATGTTCTGTACGGAACATATTGAGTCAAAAATTCATTAAAATAAAGAAAAAAAAGTTGGGGAAAGGTTTCTTCTGGAAAAGATACATTCAGACGATTTTTGAAAATGGAGGTGCCAACTTTACAGTGGCACACGCAGTATGCATATGTAAATAATTTAATTTAATAAAAATTTCAAGAAAATTTTAACAAAACGGAACCGGAAAAAAACTGTAAGTTGCGCATATATTATAATCTATTGCCTTGAAAAGGATATAGGATCGGAAATGGATAGATTCTACTAGAGCCTAAAAAATATTTTTGTAATTTATGTAAATAAAAGTGGTCAGCCACTTCCCTCCCCTCCTCATCACTCAGGACTACTAATTGTCAAAATACAAAATATATGTGAAAAATAGATCTATAATTTTAAATTAAAGTCCATTAATGATTTACACATAATTATTGATACAATTATTATCATAATTACGTATTAAAAGTAAATCATTAAATAAAAAGCTGATAATATGTAAATAATTTAATTTAATACAAATTTCAAATAAAAAAATTTTAATAAACCGGAACCGAAATGACTGTAATTTGCGCAATATCGATACTTTTGTTAGCTAGAAAACTGAAACAGAAACCGAAATCTTTATTAAGTATTTTAATGGACCGAAACCGGAACCGAACCGATATTTTACTGGCTGCATGGATTGGTGGAAAATTTAAACCATGAGCACTAAATATAAACAAAAAGGTATATTTCCGAGCGTTTACAACAATAGCTTCCTAACAATAGCTACACGTAGTTGTCCAAAAAAGTTCGCACGAGAAGTTTAGTCTAACTAACTATTAATATAACTATTATTAATATAACATGCCGATTTTATGATCCATCACCATCACCCTATTATAAAAAAGTTACTCACCGACCGATGCGCAACGGGCGGAGTTAGTCAGCCACGTATAGCTCCGATAATTCTGTAACACAAAAATGAAATATTCATATTAAATAGACGCTCAAAATAATCAATGTTTAAAAAAATAATTTTTACACACTTCTACGTCGTCTTTTAATTAGATTTACTAATATATAATTTATCTACTTATTTCCTGAGAAAAACCTTTATGAGAATAAACTTTTATAAAATTTTAGATAAACATTCGGTTTCTCAAATTATTTCTTGCTTATCCGAGATAAATCGACGCGAATAAATAGAAAAGAACTATTAATTTTAAAAATAAGAACGAACGCTTACCCCAAGGTTGCTCCGTCGGGGCCCGATGCCTCCCAGGCCTCCTCCTCCTCTCCACGATTCGCCAGGTCCTTCTCCGTTGGCCGGTTGGCGCACTCACTACTCACTCACCACGTTCACGAAAATCGACGATAAGATCGCGTCGGTTATGATCGCGCGATATTTTCGACCCTTCGCACGACACTCCCGGCATTAATCTCGCGACGCGGCGCG